>NW_003852399.1:19084101-19088795 GCF_000181295.1 Otolemur garnettii | reverse complement strand
AGTGTTATTTCCCAGGTGAAATTTTTCATTACGTACTTAGTCCTTCTTTCCTCAGATTTATCTATAAATAGATCTTGTAAGAAAGGTTTCTAGCTCCTAAGAAGCTCATGGACAGACTATGGCCCTGCCCCCTATACAGGCAGGAGGAGGAGGGGGAAGAAGAAGTTCAATCTGTGAGTCGAAATTGACAAAGTGGGTCTTCTGTTATAAAATGCATTAATTTATTTTTAAAAATTGGTATGTTTAGTATAGTGAGAAAAAAATAGTAATTATTCTACTTAATTATTTTTCTACTGTAACTGGATAGAGGTCAGCAACAAAACCCCAACTTCTCAGCCTAATTACAGGCCTCTTGGCAAATTAGAATACTTTTTGATTGTTAAACAGATATTTCTCTTTCCTCTATTATATATTGTGACATGAGACTTAAACGTATAAATGCCTCTTCAAAAAGAGAGGAAGGAAAACAGGTGAAGTACAGTTCAGCACAAATAATACCATCTAGCCTCCAAGTAAATTATTCATGGTAGCTATTTATATGGTGTCATTTCTATACTTACCCGACATTATGCTGACAGGGTCTTCTTTCCACTATAACACACACCTTCCTCCGTCGGCCTGTTCAACCCTGACAAGGAAGGAGAGAGAACAGTGGACTCTCTCTCTCTCAAGAAAATATTTGGATGATGCTTTTTACTCTAAGTTATTTAAGGTAGACAAAAGCTAGTAAGTTATTATATTTACAGGAAGCAGAGTCTCCTTTGTGTGGTTCCTCTAAAGAATGAAAATATAGGTGAGCCCTTCTGTCATGTGGGTGTGTAGTTGTTTATATACTGGTTTCATCTGAGTATTGAGTACAGTGGATACTTTGTTCCCCCATTCTTGAGATACTTTACTAAGAAGAATGTGTTTCAACTCCCTCTAGGTAAACACAATAGATGTAAAGTATCCATTTTATTTTAGAAATGAAAACAATGTAACCTAAATATTTGTACCCTCATATTAATCTGAAATTTAAAAAAGAATGAGAATATAAATGTAATGAATGGACAGACTAAGTCATCCAATTCTGCTTCATTATTTCATCAGTCACTGAAGCACCACCCTCTGAACCTCTCAGCATGAAGATGTGAATGGTACGGAGGAGAACCAGGTCCATATTTATTGTCTCACTGGGCAGTTCTCACATCTTTCTTTGTAACTTATTCTGGTGTAACTGTCCTGGACATCAACATAGTTTTCCTGATGGATAACCGAACTCTTTATATTGCTTTTCTATCGCTTTAGATTAGCCCAGGGAGGTCCAGATAATTAAGTCATAATTTACTATTTCTCCAATTAAAAATTATCTTGTTTTCTGATTTCAAGGTTTTTTATAATCATTTTATAGCTAAGTACATAGACTCAGATCTTGCTTCCACCACTTACTAGCTGTGCAACCTTGGAGAAATTTCTTAATTTTTTTTTTTTTTTTGCAGTTTTTGGCCAGGGTTGGGTTTGAATCCGCCACCTCTGGCATATGGGGCTGGTGCCCTACTCCTTTGAGCCACAGGCGCCACCCAGAAATTTCTTAATTTTTATGCCTCCATGTCATAAGCAATAAAATTGAAGTAATGATAATACCTACCTCAGAGTGTTAAGAAAATAAAATTAAATGAGTTATATTTGTAATCACTGGATCAATGCTAGCATTAGTATTATATAAGTGTTTGTTAAAATAATTTGAGCATATTTAGAAAATAAAAAGGAAAAAAATTTAGAAAATACAACAAAAGAAAAAAAATTACCAATAACTTCAGTCTAGAGATAATACTGTTCAGTTTACATTTTAACTTGTTTTCATCTGGTCTTATGTGTAGATATGTCAGATACATAGAACATAACTGGGGTGATGTGATACATTTGGGTAAAAGCTCTATATTATCAGCTTCTCCATTTAATGAGCATTTCTCCATATGCTTAAACATCTTTGAAAATTTATGCTTAGTGGTTTTACAGCAATCCATCTGATGGGCCTACCCCCTCAGCGAGCCCTCTGTTGTTGAGCCATGCGGTTGTGTTCACTATTTCTCTATCTAGTTTATGCAATAATAAATATCTTTGTCAATAAACTTTTATCCATGTCTTTGAACATTTGTATTCTAAATTTCTTTCTAGTAGGATACTAGGAGAAAGGATATTTTAAAGACTAGAGATACCTACTGTTAAATTATGTAAGAAATGTATCAATTATGCTCCTATGAGGTAATGTGTGAGATCTTTCATAGCAACATTAAATGTTACAAAGAAAGGGAAAAAAAATCTTCTCAACTAGGTGGTAAAAAATACATCAGTTTAATATTTTAATTTAATGTTTTTGGTTCCTGGTTAAAGTGAATGTTTTTGCATGGTAATTATTATAAACTAGTAAATTTTTATTAAGCCTTAATTTGGCATTAGCTTTTCCAAGTGCAATTCATTGATCTTTTGTTTTCCTTTAGGTCATGTTTTCTAACTTTAATTGGCATGTGATTCTCCTCTAAAGACATTTTCCTCCTTGGGTCACTTGCTTCTACTGGAAATGCTTCTACATTAGCATTGGGGGAAGACCAGTTTATAATTGGCACAGTGGGAGAATTTATCACGTTTCTATTGATACAAGTCATGAACAATCATGAAGTGACTAGTGTGAGTTAGTACTGATCTAAGAACTGTGGAGATACGAAAGGGTCCTTTCCCTTCCAGGATTTAATGTCTAGTTGGAAAGAAAAGACTAATGTATGAAACAATTAGTGGCCAATATAAGGCAGCCTGCAGTGAGTGAGCTATGCAATACACATAAAGTGCTATCAATGGTCATTTAAAGAGGGAGAGATCAATAATGATGTGAGTGATCATCAATGAGGACGTCCTTGGCAGAGGGAAGGGCAGGCGGTGTAGGTGAAACCGCTATAGCAGTAAATGGCATCCTACCACACAAATTGAAAGAGCTTGGATTTTTTTGTGTCAGACCTGGGTGGGAAGCATCAGTTATACCACTTATTAGCTCTAACCTGAGGCAGGTATTAACTGGGTCTGAATTCTAATTCTGCCACTCGTGAGTTGATGACCTTGGCAAGCTAATAACTATGATGAAATCCAAGTTTGCTTGTGCATATAGCACTAGGGTACTAAGAGTGCCTACCTTATAGGATTACAGTGGGGGTTAAATGAATAAATCTAAGAACTCATTGGGCATGGCACATTGTAAGCACTTAATAGCATCAGTTTTTATTATTAAACAATTTAGGCATCTATTTAGTATATTTAGAAAGTTACTTGTTAATATGATATAATGATTCTCCACCATAATAAATAACTATGGGTGTTTTGACTAAGAACTAGAAAGGTTTGGCATTGAGAAAGAGAGGAAGAGACTGGAACTGAAGTTAACCCCCATATCATGATAACCATCTTGTATGTATTGTGTGTGTGTTTCCTTTTCTTTTTCTCCTTGTTCTTCCTCTTCTTTTTTTGTATGACTGGGTCCTGCTCTGTCACCCAGGCTGGAGTGGTGGAGTGCAGTGGCATGATCACAGCTTACGGCAGCCTTGAACTTCTCGGCTCAAGGATCCTCCTGCCTCAGCCTCTCTTGTTGACTGGAACTATAGGCACAAGCCACCACATCCAACTAATTTTAAAATATTCTTTTGGTACAGATGAAGACTTTCTGTTCTCAACCTCCTGGGCACAAGTGATCCTCATACCTCGACCTCACAAAGTGCTGGGACTACAGGTGTGAGCCATCATGCCTGGTCTGTATTTTGAGGGAGAGTGCTCAGCTCTCTGCTCAGGTGAGCTAGTACTCATCGCAGCCTGCACCCACAGACCTATTTCCTTACATCTAGCTTGAGAGTCTGATTTTTCACTGCAAGGTCTAAAATCAGCTCAATTTTTTTTTTTAATTAAAGATCAAATCCAATACTCTCCTTAATATATCCTAAATAAAAAGATATAATTAACATTCCCCAAATAGGAATATAATTAAAATAGTAATGAAGTGAAGAGGTATTATATTAGCAACACTAACAAGAGTGGAGGGATTTAGAAAAATCAAAACACCAAGAGTTAAAGTTTTAAACTATGTACACCCCTTTTTTGAACAGTTGTCCCTTCCAAAGGTGGAGCCTAGTTCCACTCTCCTGGACTGTGTGTTGGACCGAGTTACTATTTTAATTATGAAATGAGATGGAAGTCATGGTATTTGACTTCCAAAACTTGGGCACAAAAACTGTGCTGTTTCCCCCTTTCTATCTTGGAGCACTCTCTCTCAGGGGAACCCAGAAGTCTTGTCATGAGGAAACTCAAGAAGCGCTATGGTGAGGTCCACATAGTAAGGAAGCAGATGCAGGCCTCCTGCAAACAGCCAGCACAAACTTACCAGCCACATGCGCGAGCCATTTGGGATTAAAATCCTCCAGTCACAGTCAAGCCTTAAAATGACTGCAGCCCCAGCCAACATCTCGCCTGAAATCTTCTGACAGAACTGGAGCCAAAACCACACAACTGAGCTGGTCCCAAATTCCTGACCAACAGAAACTGTGTGGGATAACGCAAGTTTCATTTTTTTAAGCCACTAAATTTGAGGGCAATGCATGATGCAGCCGTCCACACAAGCTACATACATTAAACAAGATGGAAATCAAGATTTTACCATGAGATGCTTAACCTAATTC
>NW_003852399.1:19064631-19084081 GCF_000181295.1 Otolemur garnettii | reverse complement strand
AAAAAAAAAAAAAAGCCAAATGCTCATAGTGAACTAGAGGGAGATTTTGGTAAGCAGAAAGGATGAGAAAAATTAGAAAAGCCAAACATTCAACAGGAAATTAACTATAAGTAGGTCATCTTTTGTGGAAAAGACTTCTTAGTTATTCTCCAAATCCATTCTTTCTTTTTCCTGGACTACACTTCCCGGCCTCCCTTGCAGTTTAAACCTGGCAATAGGTTGAGTGCCCACCAACTGAAAACATCCCACAAAATCTTCCACATTTTCTCTTTTTCTGTCTCCCAGATAAATATCAACAACCAAGGTGATCTTGAAGATGGCAGAGCCTCCAGCAGCCTAATTTCCTAATAACCATGGAGCAGACAGGTCACCCAGCCCAGGCTGTTGGAGGATCTTCCTTCCAGCTTTAATTTGGTTTCTAAGTTCTCAGGCAGCCTCATCCAGCCACCAGAATAAAGAGGGAAGGGAGTAAAGGCAGGCTGGTTTCTTACACACTTCAGCTGGGAAGTGATGCACAGCAGTTTGCCCACATTCTATTGGTGCAAACTAGTCGTCTGTGCTGATCTATGTGAAAAGAGAGCTGGGAAATGTAGCCTTGGATTTAGCTGCTGCTGCTTTCCAGCAGCTTCTGTTTGCAAAGGAAATGGGCACGTATCTTGGGTGGATCCGCCATAGTCTACTTCCTTCCCACACACAGAGAAGACTCAACTCCCAAAGAGGATGACTCAAAGATTCAGATATCACCTCCAAAAGTACATGGTCTTCTACAATGCACAACCTCCAGAATGTACATATAGTCTTCTTCATAAAATTTGAGGTGTCTCTTCTGGCAAACCTTAAAGGAAAAAGATAAGCCATGCCTCCTATGAAACACACAGTGATATAACAGGGACAGGATAACCCTAAGGTATCCTCCAATGGTAATTGTTGGTCCATAAAAATGCCAAAACCTTTGTCAGGGACTGTGCAGCCCTTCTGGCCTTTGGGTGAGGTAAGTTCTCTGGCTATGTCCTGTTCTACTTTCTGGAAAGCATTCACTTGCCTGTCCACTATTCTAGAAGGCCCCCTTTCAAGGCTCTACGAGTTTCTTCCTTGTCTTTTATTATCTATGACCACATCTTAAATGGATTTTAAAGAGCATGCCCTTTGGGGGTGCTGTATAGATTTTCCAGCCTGCTTCCTACCAATACAAGTTTGGGGACTGAGGTTTTTTTTTAAGGTTCAAATAATCAAAAGCCCAGGGCTTCTTTGGCAACAAATTTCCCCTTACAAACAGCCTTCTTTGTTACCATGTGTAAGTATCTATATTCAAATTTTCCTGCCTTCAATCTAATTAGCGCTCCAATTCTCAGCACCTCTTCTTTTACTTTTAGGATCCAGCCCCTATCTTTTCTAGCCCTGTTCACTGTTCTCAAGCAGGACAGTCTTTCCTGAGACTGTCGTATGATTGATGATGGTGATCATGGTATGAAGATAGTGGTGATGATGAGGATAAGGAAAGAGAGGGAGTGGGAAAAGGAAGAGAAAAAGAGTAAGAGGAGAAGGTGACTATGGAGACGAAGGAGGAGGGGAATGACCAGATTATATTGGGTCATGGTGAATTCGGATTTTGCCAGTTCAGATTTTCATCAACCAGTAGTCAACATGAACACAGGGTTCCGATTATCTCCCAAATCCCTGATTCTGCTGTTACAAAGCATCTCACTTACCATAAATGGTGACTCTAAGAATTCTCAGCTTTCCTCTTAATTTTCTTAAGTTTTACCAGCATTTTTCAAGGCAAATGAAATTATTCATTTTAAAGATGAAGAAACCAGAGCTTAGATTTTTTGACAAAAGTTGAAGACTAGCCGGGTATGACAGCTCACACCTGTAATCCCAGTACACTGGGAGGTGAGGCAGGTAGATCACTTGAGCTCAGGGGTTCGAGTTAGGACTGAGCAAAAATGAGACCCTGTGTCTACTTTAAATAGAAAAACTAGCCAGGTGTTGTGGTGGATGCCGGTAGTATCAGCTACTCTGGAGGCTCAGGCAGGAAGATTGAAAAAAAAAAAAAAAAGGAAAAAAAGGAGTTCAGGAACAGGCATACAAACAGCAAGTCATTTGTTTTCCAGGTTCTGAAGCCCTTGTTCTATTATGTGCTGTGCAGATTACAAGACACCGCACATGGATGAGAATTGCCTGGCACATAGTAAGCGCTGAAATACGACTCATCTCTGTCGATGGATTGCTTCCTGGAGACCATGTGAAACCTCCCAGGATGGCTGTACACATAGGAAGAGGATCTACATTTTTTATTTATCTCCAAGGAAAAGTGTCAGTCAGTATAGGTCATCTGAACCTCAGTGGGGACGGTGAGCAGGATGGCTATGAGTTTTGATAGTTTTAATTTGATTTTGTATTTGGAGAAATCACTGTATTGGCATCATTTCTTGGTAGAAAGTTTCTTATTTATCAAATCACATGGCTGTTACTTTATTTTTGAAAATAATAAGTACAAAATAAAGTAGCAAGAATAAAGTGATTTTTTTTTTTCTGGCAAAAAGGACAACATTTCTTCTAACCTTCAACAAATATGGGTTTTTAGTGAAGTGGTCCTGAATTTTAATTCTCTCTGTACTGTTTATTAGTTATTTAAGCTTTGGCCAGTCATGTAACATTCTTCAGCTTGTTTTTCATTTTTAAAAGGCGATTAATATTTGCCTTGAAGATATGATGGGAGAATTAAATGAGTCAAGGTATAAACTAATACACAGTAAGGACTCAAGAAAGTCCTTTCTCTTATTCGTGAAACACCCCACAACACAACAGAAGTGTTGGCTTAATCTCCTAATGTTTTTGACAAAATATTACAATAAAAGCATATAGGTAGTATTAAGGTAATTGCAAGTATTTCCCAATTTAACTATTTTTAATAAAGAATTACTAAATTGTACCTTTTCTGGAGATCTTTGGAAGAATTTTCTTGCCTCCCTTATAAAAATACTAAATCGATTAAGTGATCACTAGATAAGATAAAGATTTTTATGTTCACTGATACACAACATGCTTGAATAAAACAGACCTTAGAAATTATGGTACTCCGTAGTGTCATTTGCCAACAGTTCTAATTTTCCTCATTTCAGGGAGCACTATGGAACTACATTTATTGGCTGGACTGGGACTATAACTAGTCTTGGCTAATAAGTTGTGATGGCTGCAGCATCTATCTGAGAACCATCTGACTCTTCTTATCTCTAACTTGGCAACCAGCAATATTTGAAAAGGTAGCTGCATTGAACAGGCCCCGAGGTCCTGCCTGTTGACCTTCAAAGGTCATGTAGCAAGAGATTGTGGAATTGTTACAGCAGCACAACTTAGCTCATTCTGAAGGAGTCTTCTGGTCAGCAGAAACCAAAAGGCTTCCTAGCAAAAAAATATGCAGTAGATGTAGAAGTAACTAGAGTTTCTTCACAGAGGGAAGTAGATAGGAATCTCGATCCATTTTTTTAAAAATCTCAAATAGGTGGTATAAGATATGGGGCCTCACTTCTAATTATCTCCTTAGAGTCTCAAACATGACAGCACTTATCCATTATAAGGATAAAATTCTACTTCATAATCTTGATTGCGATGCGTCCCTCCAATAAAAATGGAGATCTAAATTAGATTAAGAGAAGATTCAGAGCAGGGCATAAACTAATTCGATATTTATTTCTCACCTAAAAGCTCTCTAGATTTTCAGATAAGTGTTTTTAAAAAATATCTTTTCACGTGTTTTTTTCTCTCATCATATAATTCATACTCTATGTTCAATACTGAGTAATTTAGAGAAATCCAAATAACTTGGATTATTTCATATCAAGAAAAAAAGTAAGGCATAGTTTACATTGTTTAATGATGTGGAATCAGGAAAAAGGATACACTTGAGTTGGGGTAAATATTAGTTTTAATGTTTTTGACAAATAATTTCAAATATAATTTTAAACGACCAAATCGGCATCATGGATTCAGGTTTTAAATAAATGTTATCAACAGAATAAAACATCTTAATAAATAGCTTTATTTTAAAATGATACAATGCACCTGCTGTTAACATATAAGGTATCAGATAGCCTAAGAAAAAGCTCGTGGCCTTAATAATTTCCCATTGTAATATCAAAAATCACATAATCAACATCAAAGTATTTTTGTTTGGCAAGAAAAGTAAAAACTCAAAGCACCTTCCAAATACACTGCGGCGTAATAACCTAATCTTTGCTTGCTCTCTTATATGACATTTATTTGGAGCCAGGCTAAGAAGCATGAAGATAGCAATAAAAAATAAGCCTGGCTGTTCCTGAAACACAGAGTCACTGAAAGTTGGAACAAAGGAAATGCTGCCCACAGCTCCCCAAAGTAAAATAATAATTCACGGTAAAATTATTTCTAAATATCCCACACTCTTATAAGCCTGAAATTGAGAGGTTAAAAAAACAAATCAATAAACCTTTGTGGGATGCTGAACAACCCAAACAGATTTATAGAATTACGGCATCTCATTCTGAATGCTGATTCCAAATTCTGCATTTATGACCTGTAAAACACTTCTCTTGTTCTTAAAGTCAACATTAAGGCATGCCAAACTCCTATAAGAAAGTTATTCGAACAGTAGCTTTGGATAGTTAAGCTCTTTAACTGTAAAATATACTTCTAATACATACAGAGTCTCAGGTGTGCATACATTGCACATCAACAAATATAAAGCACAAGTACGCTCTTAAGTGTAAGTCACAGATTTTTAAAATCAGTTTTGTGTGTTTAAAGTAATGTCTTACTTTTTACAGTGTCAATGCATTAGGCAGGCAGATTATTTCCCAAGGCTTATAAAAATCAGAAGGAAAGAATGTTTTGGAATACTATGAACCATAAAAAATATCGCTGGAAATCAGCTGAAACACAACGATGTGTTAATTCCCTTCCTTATGAACTGTTTTACACTGGTAAAAGCCAGTGAGACTTCATTACAATTCTTCTCATCAGAGTCATTTTTTATGTCCAATTCTGGTAAAGGTTAAACCCATTACAGAGAACAGTAAGGATCTGTCTTATTCCTTTGCTGCGGCGGAATCTAGCTGACGGTATTAAATCTTGCTATAATAAGTGAACCATTGGCAAAGGTTGTGAATCTTTTTTGTCAGATCACATTTTTGCTGTGACATTAATTGCTGCAGTGAAATCTGACCTTCAGATTGAAGAACCTCTCCTAATTGATAGATAGATAGCACACTTTTTCTTTAACTTCAGGCAATAATCCGGGCAAGGTTTTTGTGTCATCCGACTATTGCACATGGGAACGATGAAGACCAAAATGTCCAAAGGCTCTTGACTCTAATTTTTGCTTATCTCAAAGAAGAAAGTAAAAAAAGAGCCACTTGGGTTCGGATTCTTAATTCTTGACATCCAGGGGGTGCTTACTCATTTAACCTCACTCCGGGTGGGGAGGGGAAGGAAAGGCATAAATAAATCTGGTAGAGAAGTCTCTCTGTTGCAAGTTGCATCTCACAAGGTATGTACCAGCATTGGTCCAAGTGAGTCCCTAAAGCTAATCTGTATCAGGGAGGTGGACTCAGATATTTTAAGTGGACAGCGAGGCAGGTATGTCAGGGTGAGGAGATAGTACAGAATCAAGGGCCATAGTGTCATGTCGGTAATAAGTGGCCGTGGCTTCCAAGAATTTATGGTTCCAAGCAGCCTTGTTCTCTATAATATAAACTAGCTATGCAATAGGGAACATGGAGAAGGGACATTCTTTGTACATCATATTATATGGTGCTTGCAGAACTCCAAATGGCTGGAAAGGACACACAGCCTTGCAAAGAAAACTCTTTGCAAACTCTACCACAAGCAATTTAAAGTGCCTTAAAAATCAAATGGTTTATTCAAGACATTAGTAGGCTTAAGATTTCCGTTAGCAGCATGTAGGTCCCAGTAGGAAAGGAGAAAGGCAGCTTTTTTCCTAGAACTTCCCTGTTGGGCCAGCTAAAAGATGAGCTGCCTTCTTGTTAAGATTGGGAATAAGACTCTGAATTTAGATTTATAAAACCAGGTAAGTAAACTGAAGACCTCAGACCTCTGAAGAAAAGAGTTTTCCTTCTCAAGGGTTAGCAATAAAAACTTTCATAAACCAACCAGCACCACGTTGAAGAGATAGATGGAAAGTGATAAATCTCCAGGAAGGATCTAAGACCGGCACCATAGCTAGTATCTGTTACAATGTTACCATGATGTCTGGAACATTTGTCACCTGGTCTTGCCAAAGAACTTCTAGAGCCAAAAACAAAAATACTCTTACCAGATTGCACAAAGCACATGGCTCTTCTTTGCCTGTGTTACCCTTAATTTAAATTCAAGTAATCATCACCTTGATTGCAGGCACTGACAGGGTAGAGGAGGGCTACACAAATCAGATATCTAAGCAAAGCTGATTAAGGCAAGGATCGGAATGACATCAGTCCAGCACTAAAGGAGTCATCCAGATGATTTTCTTAATTGGTCCCTTTTGGTGTAATGGTCTGCCCTCATATAAGCCGGACCTTAAAAGAGGTGTGCGCTCTGTCTGAGCAGGTTCGAAGAATGTTGAAATAAGCATTTACTTACTAAATTTCAATTTTAAGAAAAATTGTACAGACTTCTTGGGGGGAAAAAAGGAAATATATTGTGACTCGTTGGGGCTTCTCCCCCTTGAATATTTTCTTTTCCTAAATGGCATTTTATGTTGCCTTCAGATCACATCTGTGTAATTTGGTAGCGCTGCAAGATTCATTCAATGCTTCCACGTGAAAAGTTTTGGCTTTCTCTCCTTTATTAACAACTGAAAAAAAACTTCTTAACATTTGATTCTAAACTCCTCTTCCTCTGTAAACTGAAAATCGCCACACATTAATTCAGTTGAGTCTGACATTTGGCTAATTCAGCTTGTTTCACCAATAAATAAAAACAAATCCAGTTCATTTCACTTAGATTCTATCGATAAACACGTACATTTTTGTAAATGTACTTAAAGCAAACAAACAGCTGAGACCTACTCGCCCAGAGCTATTCACTCAGCCAAGCAGTAGATCCTGTCCTGCCTGCTTCAATATTATGCGAAGTGGATTCTTGAGCAAACGAGAGCCAGGCTTATAAACTTTCAGAATATAAAACTGACACTGCTGGTAAGACAGCCTCAGTACAAACCATGATATGAGTCAAGTCATACAAAGTTTGTTCCAAAAGTACAAAGCACCAGCAATAAAAAACAAAATCATGCTTTTGTTGTCTCAATTCTTTCTGAATCAAAAAATCAGTACTGACTCGCAGGGTAAAGCAATCTATCTTCCTCTAATGTCCATATAATTCCTCATTTTTACCTAATAATTCTTTCCCAATACCCGCCCTCTCTTTTTACTGTCCTCTGATCCTCCCTTTTTGCATTTGCCCTTAACCCTTAGTAGCACACAGCATACCTCACTCAGTAAATCAATCTTGACACCCACAAGAGCTCATTCCAGTAAATATCCTGATTGACAGACTTTGCCGCCAAAGTCACCCAGGCATCCCACAAGTTTCCATAATAACATAAACTTTAGGCTTTAGGACCAGACTTTACAATTGGTAAGGAAATCACTTTCCCACTTCTTCATCCCTGCCTTCTCACACTGATTCCCAGCTCTCGTCCTCTGTAAGAATTACCCCAGTAACACAGTCATAGCAGTTCAAACAACTCTGGGAGGCCGGAAACTCCCAAGGAACAGTTGCAAAATGTAAGATATTTCTGAGGCTGCATTCCGCATCCCCTTCCTGAACCACTGCCATATAGAGGCGGTGTGTCAGTGTGGACGCTGGGTGTGTGTTTTGCAAAGTTGTGAACATTTTGACCATCATGCTTCTCCAAGAGCAAGAGTTTGCAGTTGGCAAGGCAAGAGCTCACAGTTACTGAATGATGCCTTGACCACTGTGAGTGGGAGGTGAGTTCAGGTGATGGACGCAGCTCCTGCTGAATCACTGTTTAATATCGCTCTCTTCCCATGTTAATTTTTTTTGGCTATGGGCTTAAGGACTGCTGCCATCCTAAGGCAAGGACTTGTCATTTGGTCTAGAGCAAGTGATACAGCCAGTTAGGCACTGTTTCCAAGAGCGTAGCTACAATTGTACTGGAGGTTTTCTCTAAATAACAACCAACATCACTTCGGAGCATGCCAGAGCCAACTGTGACTCAGACATGCTGGATGTTTGGAGGTCTGGAAACATTTTAAAACTTTCATGCTTTGCTCTGTAGTGTGAGAACCAGGAAAGACTTCAAGAGCACAGGCAACCAGTATGATGGCAAAACCACGAACAAAAAGTAAAATTATAGCAGCAACTAATTCCACTTCATTTACAAACAGGGGCATGTCACCTCGGCTATTATCTGGCGCTACTCTTGTGGGTTAAATTCGCATTGGTCTTACAATGATTTATATAATTTTCTTTTATTAGAAAGTTTGTCCTAATGGCTTAGTTACTATTTTTGAATACAGGAACGATTTTAAATATAACATTTTTTTTACAGTGACTTTTAAAATAACAAACATCCTCAAGCTTCAAAAGATTCAAACTCAGAACTCTGTATTTTAGCATTCAGTCAAATTAAGAGGAAGGAAAATTTAGCAAGAAAATGGACAAACACCTTTGAGAATTACATATGTTATGTGATCAGTGCTTAGTAGCTTTTCACAAAATAGATTAGCAGCTAAGCCCACTCTTTGTAGGACCTCCTCGTAGCCAAAGAATAATGTCCCATACTCATGTAAAAGAAATCATTTGTGTCTTGGGTCATTAGAAATCTTTTGCTATGTAAGTAGCAGCTCATGGGCATTGCAGATTAATTAGTGGTGAGCTCTTTAAAAGGATAGGTGTGGCTGGTTGTGGTTTCTTACGTGTCTTCTGTGGCTTTTCTTCTAAACAGAAGATATTTGGAGAACAAACTCACTCACTGGCTATTGGTTTGGGAAATAAACTTTTCTTGCCAGGCATATAAATTGCACTGGTGACTTATAATAAATTAACAATTTTCTCATAGAAAACACCAAGGCAGACCCTCAAGAAGCTCATGGCCACAGTTAACTCTGGACAGCAAGAGCATCTTCCTCCACCAAGGACAGTTCCAGGGTGTTTTCATTAGCGCTGGTTTTCATCCTGAAGTTGAAAGAACCATAGAGTTTGGCGGACTCTTTGGAAGAGGCAAACCTGTTCCTACGATAGAGCTCCCCCTTCCACATAGACATCATGAGCAAACAGGACAGGACTACCCCTCCCAGAGTGAGGAGGCAGAGCCCTGCGATCACGCAGCGGTCCAGGTGAGCCCCCAGCTGTGCGCTCTCCTTCTCCAGGCGCTCCATCTCCCGGGCAGCCACCGTGTTGGGATCCACTGTCACTTCCCGTGGCACAATGTACGAGATGATCACCAGCAGGATGCCAGTGACCAGGAACAAGACGGCGCTGATGAAACCATAATCCACAGACTTCCCTGAAGAGGTGGCTTCTGAACTGGTATCATCTTCCTCTTCAGATATCAGGGATATGGCAGCGTCTTGGGACCACTCATTTGGATTTTCCCAGCCAAGGTCTGTAGGGTGATTATGCCCTTTTCCTGAAGGAGAACTCCGGTTCTGCTGCTCCAAGTTGACATTCTCGTCCACGTAGGTAAAAGAAGTTTCTAATTCCTGGCTGCAGCAGTTGCAGACTTTCCGTTCCAGTGTGAGTTGGCTGTTCCCTGAGAGGAGAGGCCCTGGTGGGAAGGGGTCTGGCTGGACAGCACTGCCTCTCAGAGAGGGGCAGGGGGATGCTGGAGGACTGAGTTTAGACCCTTCTGTGGCGGCTGCTCTGGGTGTGGACGTACAGCGTCTTTGGCAGCGGAGGGCAGCTCTGGAGGCTGCTGCATCTGCCTGGCCCCCAGGAAGCCCTGGGGAAGTCCAGTCCCCGGCAGCGCACAGGTCTGCCTGGTTGCTCTTCTCTGCAAGGCAGTGGAGCTCCATGGAAGCTAGTCAGACATCCCCCAGCAGCTTCTGGAAAGTCTGGCAATAACAACACAGTTTAGATAAGAAGCCAACAGAAGCTAAGGCTGCACCACCAGCAGTGTTGCTCCTGAGGTCCTCATTTCCTTCACAGCCACAGCTGTCCGTCAGTACCTCGGCCCCAGTTTCTCCTAAAAGGGCAAAAGAAGTGAGGGGATTCCTAGCAGCAGGCAAGCGTGGAAAGGGCACAAGCTCTGACTTGTCACATGGATGAACACTGAAAGGCTCAGGTCAGGGCAGAAAAGGCACACAGAGGAAGTGGCAGTGTCTCTGGAGAAAGCACACTGCCGTCACCCAGCCAAATTTATCCAAGGACTCACACATTCCTGAGACAGGATCCCTCAAACGAGAAGGCAGGTTTCCTGTATAAAGACACAAATGAGAAAGGCAGGGCTGTTTTTAGCAGAGCTGCCCATATTCAGGGGGACTTGGGAAAGCACAGCTTTCTTGATTCAATTAGATGGCGAGTGTTTACACTCTCTTCAGTTCACAACAGATCCTAATGCAGATGAGCTCTGAGAGCATCACCCTGTCAGTTGGGATCCCCTGAGCAGGCTTAGCAGTTTTGATTCTGTAGCTCTCAAGTGGGTGAAAACGGCTGGCTTAACCCCATGCCTCACACACCCAGTGACTCTAGTCCCAGGGCCCTGTATTCACAAGACCATATGCTCCCTGTTCACTGTGCTTCCACTCGCCCCACCCCCTCCTGCAGGTTTTGGACCTCACGCAGTGTAGACAACACATCTTGCTGTGAGCTGTGCACAGTACCAGGAGCAGCCCACTCTCCCCGCCACACACGCCGCAGCCTGCCCAGCTGCCCGTCAGATACGCCCCCTGCTCACTGGTCCCTGTGTGGGTCTGAGGTTCTCCCCTCGGCACACTTGGTTAACAAATATGCCCTAGAAATTGACCCCTCAGAAATTTTTACAAACCCCATCTAGAAATGAACTGATGATAAAAGAGAAACCATAAACCCACAGAATCAGAGTTCTGTTGAGGCAAATTAGCAAGGAGCTATTTCTAAGGTTACCTCTGGGATTTTATATTCACCATACTCCTTCACCCCCACCGCAGCCAGGGCCCTTTCTGGGATAAGAACTTTGAGGCTGAGCAGAAAACCATCTGCCCATCTTTCTCTGCCTCTGCCATCTTTCCAAGGAATAAAAATTCACTTTGCCGTACCACTAAATACAGGGGTTTGAACCAAGGACACCTCTTATTTTGCTTCTAAATCCAGGGTGATAATTGATTTAACCCACAGCTTGAAGCTTATTATGCTTCAAAATCCACAGCTCCAAAGCTGGTGACAAGCGCAGGCAAGGGTCGCCTGAGGTCAACCTGGGAACGCAAAATATGGGAGAGGGAACTGACAGGTCCTGCTTTACATCAGAGGAAAAAAAAAAAACCCAAACACTTTACTCCTATTATTGGAGTTTCTCTGTAATGAAAATAGAAAAAAAAAAATTAAAAAGAAAAAACTAAGTGTGAGAAAACCACAACTAAACTTGAGCTTCCCCTACTGAAGGATCCCTCGGTGAACAGAGGGATCGTAACGGGAATCTTCAACTACAGAAATCGCCTCGCGGTCCCCCCAGGCGTTAGGCGCTCTAATATTAATCTTTGGCACAATGAACTCTTCACATAGACTACTCTGGATAAAATCGGCACGGTCCCTTGTGGGACTTCCAGTTTATAACAAAGAGGACGAGAAATCCCCCACTGAATTCTCTACTCCTGCCTCTACCTCTCTTTAAATAAAAGGGAGGCTCCCGCTTGCTCCGTCCGAGACACACCGGCTGCACAGTTGACTTCCTCTGCAGCTCCGTAATCCGGGGCTTCCATCCTCAGAGGAGACCAGATAATCCCAGGGGACCAGCGAAAGGCTCCCGGCTTCCGTCCACTCCCTCTCTTTTCTCTGGTCTGCTAAAAGCCCAGTTAACGATATTGCACCTTAAAGGCAAGGGACAGCACTTTCCTCCTTCTATCGGTCATCAATTAAAGGCATTAACATTCACAAGGGAACTGACAAGGGCGAGGCTGGTCTAGGGGAGGCGACCTCGGGATACGTCCTGGGCGCGCCGTGCAGGGAGAGCCGCAAGCCCCGGGCAGCGGTGCCCTCCACGGGCGCTGCGGGATCCGTCAGTCCGCTCCCGAGAACTGCGCGCCCACCCGAGGCTCCGCGGTCGGGCTGCGTCCGCTTGGTACCCGGAGACGAAGCAGGCACCCCGGGCAGGGAGTGGGAGTGGGGACCCGCGCCCCTGCTCCGCCAGGCTCCCGGGCTCTCCTCCCCGCGCCCAGCGCATCCCCGCGTCCCGCTCTCCGCCACTCACCTCTGCCTCGGCCACCCCGTGCGGCTCGAGCCCCGCGCGCTAGCTCTGGCGCGGCTCCCACAGAAAGTCTCCCAATCACCAGCCGCAGCACTTGTAGCCTCTGCGCGCCGCTCTCGGCTCCCCGGGGTGGGCAGCGCCCGCCTTGCCGGGCGGGGCGGGGCGGGGCGGGGCGCCCCCTCTAGCTGAGCATCCCGGGAGTTGTAGTCCGGGATGGTCCCTGCGTCCCTCCGGTCTCTGTCTCCTCCCACGCCTCCTGGGTTTGGCCTTCCTGCGGAGGAGTTCCCGCCGCACCCCCACACTTGTGCCTGACGCTTCAGAAGAAAAACAAAACAAAACGAAACACAGCGGCTTCTAAACTCAGAGTGGGGTGCCCTGGCCTCAGGTGTGGCCACAGGATTGTGGGGGAATGCCAGGAGGGGAGGAGTGTATATTTAGTTTCAACTGTGTGCCAGACAATTTGCATACTTTTGTCTTCTTTAGTAGAGAAATCTCCGAAATAGAGATTATTAATTCTCATTTTACAAATCATCATTTTAGTCCACTGGTTAAGTGCCTCATCCAAGGTTACAAGGACAAAGAGTAGCTTCTAGAATTGCATCTGGAAATCAGATTCCAGAGTCATCGCTGTCATATAAAATCAGGAGAAATGTGACCACTGAGGGTACAAGATTGTCCTGTTCACCGATGTATCTCTTGTCCTCAGTACAGTACCTCGTATCTGTTGGCTGTATGAGTAACAGTGACACAGATTAACAACAACTGACATCAATAGCGTTTAGTATGGCAAGACTGTTTTTTAAGCACGTTAGATACATTCATTTATTTACTGAACACAATTTATTTTTTAAAGTACTGTAAAAATCCTGATTTTTGAAGAAAAGGAATTGAGTTACAAAGAAGTGGAATAATTTGCTCAATGCACGCAGCTAGTATTCAGCAGATGTGGGGCATGGGCCCCAACAGATTGTATTATATATTTTAATATTTTGTAAATAAAGGTACATTCAGCTACAATTTCTCATTTTATTTATATATGGTGACTATATGGGTGACTTTTGGGACACCCTATATTGGAAGAATGGAAGAAAGATCAGAAGGCAAGAACAGGAGTTAGGAATAAAAGGAATTTGAAGGTTGAAGTTCCCAACTTGTGACTCCCAAGATAGGATGAGATAATTTTTCTGTGTCACTAACTTTTTCAATCAGGATGGTCTACAACAGCCAACAGCCACTGAAAGCCCAGGGAATGTGTATTTTACGCATCATCTCCAGTTTTTCAACATCCTTTTGGGGTGATTCTATGATTATTGATTGATTCCAACTGAAATGAGGAAAAGAAGGATTCTAATACTTAAGAAACTTTATTGTTTGTGAGTAACTCACATAAATACTGTGGCTGCTTGCTTTCAAGTGATAGCTCAGTCTCTGTAATGACTGTTTTGTTGGTTTTTCTTTACATTAGACAGAATCCATATTGACATGGTTCAAAAAACTGCACAATCCAGCCCCTTTAAAATCTTTCCCCCCACTGGTTGATAAACATGACATGTGTGCTGTGGTTGCATCTCCCTTGCTCACTATGCTATGCTCAGTATGATTATTTTTCCTTTGTTCCTCTATCCATTGACTTGTTAAGGACTAGATTGTCGAGCAACACTTACAGGGATGCATCCTGTACTTTAGTACTCTAGATTCAAAAAGGAACACGAAGACCACGGGGATATCTAGAAGAGAGCAACTGAGATATTGAAGCAAATTGAACTTATGTTGACAAGGAGATGCTGAAGGAACTTGGGGATGTTTAGCCAGAGAAGGAGACTTAGAAGAAACGAAAACTTATTTTTTATTTTTTAATAATTTAAAGTTTGTAAACAGAAGAGGAATTCTTTATCATTTTTAAAAGGGCAAAAGGAGAACTATGACAATACTATTTTTTAGTGCTCTTGTGTTATCTTTAATTCTTACACCAACTCTGCAAGGGAGGCAGGACCAGTGCACCCTTTTTTCAATGTAGAAATTGAGGCTTGAAGGTCTGACAGATTCTAACTTGGGTCTGTCTGACTCAACCTCTTCTCCCCCATTCTGAGCAATGCTTGGCGATCTTTCTCATAGCAGAATACATGGCATTAGGATAAACACAGGCAGTTTCCCACAGCCATAGACCAGGGGTTGTGGCTACCTCAGTCTCTGCAGGACAGCTTGGGGAGCTAAGGAAATAAATAAGCCAGCACAGCTGTGATACCCAGGAGTGCCGTATGGTGCCAGGATGGAAGGTCTGGGAAGCTCTGGATAACACTATTATATTTAATAAGGAGACTGATTCGGGGATTAGTATGAGGATGGACATTATTTCTGAGAGTTTTTAAATGGATGTCTCATGAAAGTGAATTCTCTATAGCTCGTGAGGATAAAAAGAAGAGCCATTTATTAGCCATGTTGTAGAAGGGATTCACCTAGTCGGATTAGAGGATTTCTGCGGCCCCTATGCTGAACTGATTCTAAGTTATGTCTCTTTCATGAAGCCTTTTTCTTTCAAACCTGTCCATAAAGACTCCACCACCTGTGGACTTGTCAGCACTGATATTTTTGGTATTTATCATCCACTGCCTGTGGCGTTTCTTGACTGGCTAGGTAATTACTGAATGAGATTTAACTTCTCACTTAGGTACCTAAACTTTTAGTGGCAGTCATAAGCACCTCAAGGTCAGCATGTACCTGCTGAGCATCTCAGCTCTTCCTGCAGAAGGCACAATATTTCTGTTGAGTACAGGGAAGATGACAACATTGGCGTGAGTCTTCAGACGATTATTTATCCATGTTATTCTCTCCCAGCTCCTATTTCTATATATAGTATATTTGACTGTCCATCCTTGAGCACTAAAAATATATCAGCTCTGATCCACAACACTATAAAATCCCCTTTAAAATTCTATAGGAAAAAATAGAGGTGGGCTCACTGAGCTCTTGGGTAGAAAAGCTCTATGAAAATTGCCTCTTGCTGGAGTAACACTTCCCTTCCTATAAATTCATGCCTAAATCTTCCCTCAAAACCTGACCTGAGAAACTCTTTCTGAAGCTTTTCTTTGTCAACATTCTCAACTTCTTGTTAACTTTCTAATTAGCTATCTAGTGGCCTAAGAAATTTCCTTTTATACAGTCATTTTACACATATTTCATACTGCCTTTTTTTTTTTTTTTTTTTTTTGCAGTTTTTGGCTTGGGGCCAAGCTTGAACCCATCCCCTACTACTGGCGCCCTACTACTTTGAGCCACAAGAGCCACCCATACTGCCTTTTTTTTTTTTGGAGTCAGAGTCTTTGTCACCTTGGGTAGAGTAGACATGGCGTCATCATAGCTCATAGAAACCTCAAACTCTTGAGCTCAAGAAATCCTCCTACCTCAGCCTCCCGAGTACCTGGGAATGTGTGCCACCACACCCTGCCAGATTTTTTTTTCTATTTTTAGTAGAGATGGGGTCCTGTTTAGTTAGGCTGGTCTGGAACTCCTGAGCTCAAGCAGTCCACCCACCTGGGCCTCCTTGAATGCTAGGACTATAGCCATGAGCTAGGATCCAGAGAAGGAAAAATGCTCAGAGACCCAAGTCAGGAGCTTAGAGCTTCTTTTTACTTGGGGATGCTAGATGATTCCAGAGAGGTCAGGTTAGAGGCAAAGAGCCTGGGGAGCATATGGTTTGGCTCTGCTCCATTCCCTAAATCTGGGATTAAAATCCTGAAAAGTTGCATAGTAGCAGTAAGAACCAGGAGTTAGCACCTCACAGGGAGTGCCCCACAATTTGTGAGTCTCTGGATTCCTAAAACTTAACCAAAGTGACCTCAGAGAGCTAGGTACCAGGTACCTGGGAGAAGGAAGTATAAGCAGTCTCTGAAAAAATACAGCGTCATCACCATCCAACTTTACCAACACCTTTGCAAGAAAAGTGACACAAAAATAACCTCAAGAATCCCTGACGGTCACATATTGTATGATCCATATATAATTTTCAATATTATAAGATTGATAGGGATGGAGAACAGATTAGTAGTTTCCGGGGAATAGGAATGGTAGAGTGTAAAGAGGTAGGTGTGACTATAAAAGGAAGCATCAGGAAGAATTTTGGGGTGCTGGAAAAGTTTTGTACCTTGAATGAAAATGTAGGAAGGGTATCAGAAAGTTCAATAGGTGTATGGAACGGGGCCCAGTATCATTAATCCTAAGGGGAATGAGATTTGAAACCACATCACAGCCACAGAATAGATAAAATGATAGAACAATTAACAGTCTCTCAAGTTTTGGTAAAAGCAGCTAGAATCTCATGTAATGAGAATGTAAATTGGTATAATCTCTTTGGAAAATTATTTTTTCTGTTGTCTACAAAAGTTAACTATGTTGCAGCAATCTACTCTTAGACATATATCCAACAGAAATGCACACACATAAACACAAAACATATGGTAGAAAATGTCCATCAATAGTAGGATGGAACAGAATTTAAAAAAAATTATTGAATACATTGTAATAATACATAAGAAATGAACTACAGTTGTGTGCAATAAAGTAGCATAAATCTCACTAAGATAATTGCGGGATATAGAGTAAATAATTTTGTATTTATGGAACTTTCTGGGTTAATTTTGCTGAAACTTGGTATCCTGGGGTAAAAGCAAGCCTTAAAAATTAATTTACAACCACACAAACAATAAAAGAACTGTAAAGAGATTTATCTAACCTTAGAGGAATGTATTCTTGAAGGAAATATTGAAGGCCCAGAATTTTGGAAACTCTTCTATATTGAAAAAGGTAGAGACACGTGGTCATATTTGGCTTTGGAGAGATGTATTTATATTTTAAAAGTTTAGAGAACCCAAGAATTTCACGCCTATGGCACAAAGTTTTTCACTTTTTGGGAGGGGGTAGAAGGCAGCTTTCTCTTGCTTCTCCATGGTAGCAGACAAAATCAATTTCTCTCTCTTTCTCACCTGAAGACCTTGAAGTTTGTATGCCAAAAGCACCTGACCTGACACTGATCGCATCGTCCTAGGAGTAAGAATTGAGGTGTCGAGGATCACATGGTCATTACTAACTTTTTAAGAAAATACCAATAATTTATTTCTGCTAAACACTGTATATACATCCAGAATAAAATTAATGGGTATGAATACTAAAAAAACCCAGCAATAAGGTTGAAGAAAAGAATGTAGCTGCTAAAATAATACATAATATGTGATTCCATTGTATAATTTTATTTGTATGAATCTAGAGGTGAAACTATGCCAAAGTGTTTTGAGATATTTGTGAAACCGTGAAGAAAACCAAGAACACAGTTTGGTTCAATGTCAGGAGAGAGGTTGCCTTTGTAAGGAGGGAGAGTTTAGTTATTTGGAGGAGGCTACGCTGGAGGTTTCTGAGACATAGACCTTGTTCTATTTCTTGACCTGACAGCGTTTACAGGGGTGTTCTCTGTGAGCTACATCACTGGACGTGGCCCTCTTTATTTCATGCACTGTTATATAATTAGTGGTTCATAATAAAAAGATCAATACTCTTTTGGAGTGGATTCAGATTGCAAGCGCCGGATTTACAGTCTGTGCATTAAGGGCTTGTGTACTTACGGATTTTGTTCTTCTCCCTGAAGAAGAATCTGAAGATGGCTTCCTGTGGCTTATTTTCACCCAGCACATTGCTATGCATGGCAGGGTGGGAGAGTGTACAAAGGGAGGGGTTTCAGACTTTCTCAAAATCTTCACAACAGTAAGATTTAAAGAGATTAGAACACTGATATATCCAAAGTAAAAATACAGAAATATCTGATGTCTAACACTTTGTATAGACACTTATGGCACATTGAGAAAGCACAGTGTGGGGAGAATACCAGATATGGGTGAGAGGATTTGGATCTGTTGGTTACACAGAGGCCCCGTACTTTGTTCAGGCAATGGGTTTTCTCTGTAATCAGACTTATCAAAGAGAAAAGTTGCGCTCACTAGTCCTAATCATTTACCTTTGTTTTCCTTCTAATCAATGGTTAGGGTACGTAGTAACTCCAATAAGTCAGGGTACGTAGTAACTCCAATAAGTAGAAAACGCAGACTGGCAGCTATGAGTTGGATCGGATCCGGATACGTCGTTTTACTGGTGCATCAGGTTGTGAAAATTTACTAATTTGGAACTAACTAATTTGGAAATTTGGAAGATTTGAGAAAGCTATTTGGATTTCTGGTTTCTCCTAAATTAAATGAAAGATCCTGAAATACGGAGCCTTTAGTGTGTTAACAATTAACTAGCACTTAATGGGTTTGTGTTCTCTAGAGGAGCGACACTCTCTCTAGATCTCTATTATTCTCATCGTTAACTTGTATCTGGCTCAGCCCTCTTAACTACTTAGCTCTTGTAGATATTTGGGTTTGCTGTTGGTGCCTTAAAAGTACATCTCCAGAGGTAGTTTTAATAGTTTTTTTATGAATCACTTCCAAAGATATTAGAGATCCACCATCATGTTCTTAAACTTTGTAAATTGCAGTGAAATATGTGGATTGTATATAATATAAACGTTTGTCAATCTTGTGAAGTTTCAACCAGTTTAACACCCTGCCTCTAAAATGGTTTGCCAAAAATAAATAAATAAATAAATAGGAATTCTCTTTCTAGAGAATTATATCCAAGTAATGCTGAAAAGATAAAGTAGATCTCCAGAGAGATGTACCGCACAGGGAGCAGGATTAATAATAGGCAGCCGTCTTTCCACTAGAAATATATCTGTAGAAAATGTCTTGAATTATCTTGCACCTGCTATTTCATTTCCCAACTCTTGCCCAGTGCTTTTGTTACACCTTCACTCTTCCTTGTTTCCACTTTCACTTTTTCGTAATATATATATGGGTCATTACAAAAGTTTTGAGCTACACAAAAATTAAGAAAAGTGAAATTCACTCAGATGGAAACAAATGAAGCCCTCCCAGCAACACTGTTAAACCGAGCAAGTTGAAACTTGTGCAGGTTTAATCCGAGAGGATGCTGTCAACTGTGTTTCTTGGAAGTGAAATAGTGGACCATAACACAGTCTGTCTG
>NW_003852399.1:18882825-19064545 GCF_000181295.1 Otolemur garnettii | reverse complement strand
TATATAAAATAACTTCAGCCCTCTTTGGCTTAGGATTTTGGCATCTGCTCTGTATGTTCTGAGTGACTTTCCACTTATTTAAATGACTATTTGCTACACATCTTTTGATATGATGTTTTGCACAATAGGACACCTCCTGAAAACATGCTACCATGACCTCAAGAAATGTTTCAACTTCTCAACTCTCCCTTTTTTATTTCTAGAGACATCGTGTGGTTTATGGGACCTTCTCTGCACTAGACATCTTTCTTAAGATCATTAACAACATTTAATCATTCAGCTAGTATAACAGCTTCTACACTAGGTGCTGGAGGTACAATGGTGAAGTGAATCAAAGCATCCCAACTTTTAAGTAGCTTACTGTCTGGTGGGGGATGTGCCAATTTAACAGGCAAGTATAACACCACGTTGTAAGTGTTATGATAATGCAAAGAATACAATGGGAACATACAGGAAGGGCATCTAATTCAGAATGGGGGTGAGAGTCCAAGTAGATTTCCAGCCGATGTAAAATCTAAGTGGGACAAATATAGCAAGAAACTAGCCATGAGAAGAATAAAGCAGGTCGACGATGGACAGTGGATGACAATCCAGACGTGGTCGGTACACCTCCAGCATATGGGGCCAGCACCCTACTCCTTGAGCCACAAGTGCTACCCCTACACATGGCTTTTAACCAGGAAAGTAGTTGGATCGTACTTGAATTTTGTAAAGATGATTCTGGGGAATAGATTGAAGATGAGTAAGCCTAGTGTCATCAAACGGCTTGTGGTAATTGAGAGAGCGAGAGAGAGAGGTAAGTTACAAGAAAAAGATATATCCTGCAAATGTTAATCACAAGCAAGCTGAATGGCTATATTTACCTGGGTTTCAGGAAAAAGACTACTTACTATGAGGGATAAAGAGAAATAATAATGATTAAAGGTTCAATATGTCAAGAAGACATAACAAATTCTAACTGCGAATGCACTCCCTGAATCTCTGCACAGCCTTACATCTAGTGCTGGTTAATGGACCATGTGTGAAAATGATGTGTGTTAATTTCCAGACTGAATTAGTTATGTGTCTGGGATTTCTGCCCTTGGACTTTTCACACCATCTTCTTTCTCTACATGCTGCTAAAGTGACCTTGAAGCTACATTATGGAAGTAACCTAGATCACTGAGTCACAATGTAGATGAGAGTTATCAGGTCCATTTGAGATGAAGAATTGAGCATAAAACCAGCTTCTGTTATGGCAGTGAGATCGAGTGGATTTGGTGCAACTATCAGCTTCTCTCTTTAATTGCAACAGGCCAAAAAGGAGCTCAGAAGGTGAACAGAAGTAATCCGCTCACTGATGTACGTTGATAGCGGTTTAAGCAATTCTTATATTTTGCTTTTCTTTGAAGGGGGTTAGTATTGTATCATAGGCTTTTCATACAATAATATTTATTATTAATCTTTTGGGTGATACTATTCAGTCCTTTTTAAACTAAGGTCCTTTCGATTTGAATTCTCCCCTCTTGTTCCCACTTTTTCCTTTCCGAGAAAATGGACATGTTTGAAAAACATAATGGCACTTTTTAGCTGTATTTTATACTTTTGGAATATACATCAGAGGAATAACTATTACAAGTTGGATTCCTATAAATATGGTCTCAAGAGCAATATATCCTCAATTCTATCATAAATATAGACATTGGTTGCATGAGATACAACTAATCCTGAAAGAAAGGGTTCCACACTTTAAAAATTAGGCAGTTTTCCTTGTTGGAGGGCTGCCGAGACCCTTTGATCTGCTAATGTATGATTTGAAGCTCTAAGGATAGACATGATTTTAGAGTTTTTCTGAATCTACAACATTATGAATCTTTTATTTTTCACTCAACATCTTTTAGAAATGGTGTCATATAAAATAAACTTTTGGATGCATTGCTATGAAAGAATGATATTTTTCATAGTCATGTCAGATAAAACTATTTCATATTTTCATTGACATTTTTCAGTGCCTTTTATGGTTCAGCTCTGCTGTGCTATGTTTTCGTCTGTTATGTCATTTGTTATGTCACTGAGGAGTCTGACATTAACACTTGGTATAGGTGGTGGTTATGCCTATTTTTTTTAAAAAAATATCATTAGACTTTATGGTATGTGATTTGACTTTAGTATTTCTTTTTTTTTTATTGAATGGTAACTATGTACATTAATGCACTTCTGGGGTACAGTGTGGGGTTTTCACATGCAATCTGAAATACTTCCATCAAACTGGTCAACACAGCCTTCATGTCATTTTCTCAGTTATTGACTTTAGTATTTCACCATTACTGTTAGTTTCAGTATCTGACCCTATTTCTACTTCCTTAGCTGACTCTTGAAATTATCTTTTAGTCACTACATTGCCTTTAATCTTGAGCTTGTAATTCATACCTAACAGTGCCCATGTAATGATCTTTCTGGTAAAAAGAATGATAATGGCAATCCACTTCCTCAAACCCTATATCTAAATTTCCATTGCTTAAAACTTGTCTTATTTAGCACTTCATATCCCCTTTCAATTGAAGACGCTCCTCTTTCTTCTTGTCTAAGAAATTCTCAATTATCATGCATTTAAGTATCGCTTCCCTTTTGTTATTGCTAAGCCCTCCACGTAGAACTTCTCTCAGACGCTGAAACTTCTGGGTCTATTTTCCTTGTCCTCATGCTTTATTTGTCTATGCCTCTTCTTTCACTTGTGTTGTATGGAATGCCCAGGTTCCATCTTCTTTCCATAGTACAGTGTTTTAGTAAGTGTACTTTGGTGTAAACTGACTTGGGTCAAGTCCAGTGTCTACCTGTGTGGCTTTGAGCAAGTTTAATAAGGAAATTGTAGTTCAATGTTTCTGTCTTTAAAATAGGAATGATAATAGTACTCCTTATTTGATTGCTATGAAAAAAATTAAATAAAATATGCAAAACACTTAGAACAGTGTCTGACATGATACCTGATCTGATATAGGTTCTGTTATTGTTCTAATTGTTGTTTTTCAGCTGTTTCTATTATTTTGTTTTTCACATACTCACTTTTTAATGGCTTCTTTTTGTAACCTTCTGTGCTATTTCCTATGTTATAAATGTGATGTCCTCTGTTGACTCTCCACGGGTATTAATTATACATACCTTCCCATGTATAACCAGTATCTATTTCAGTTGCTCTATTAACTATTTCTTGGGTGTAAGGTGTTTCATTCAGTCTCTCCTTTGTGAGATGCCTTTTTGCAGACAGTCTGCTATTTTTATTATACTCATGTTCATAGTGGAGATTTTCTGCTGGATTTGTTGCTCCATCTGTTTTGGTAGCTTCCTTGTAGTGACTTTGTATTTTTTTCAATCGTGTCTCATCTGCTTTTCATATTTTGGAAATTCCTCCTGATTTCCTCCACACTGACAGTCCTCCGCATTTTCAAGAGTAGCTTGTTCTTTTGGAGAAAGTTCTTCATGACTGGCCTCTGCCTACCTCTACCTTGTCTCCCAGTGGAGGCTCTAGTCTCATAAACTATGAAATTGAACAAAATTTCCAATTGCATCCACAGCACCCTTATCCCCAATCTTCCTCCTTTATTTAGACTAGCTAGTTTTGAAATTCATTGCTCCAACTTATAGGTCTAAGAAGCACCTACATAGGAGGCAATTCTCCTGGCCCATGTTTTCCTCTGCAAGCTGCTTCTTTAACAACCTTTCTCTCCCTCACTAAAATTGGCCACTACTCCTACTGTACCTCACCCTAACCTAGTTACTACACTCTTCTCAGAGCACCACTAATAATGATATTGTTATCTTTATTTGTCTGTATAAAAGGGGAAAACTTTAATCATAATCTAGCCCTTGATCTCTAACTTCCACTTCCCTTAGCAAGACAGCAGGTGCCAAGGAGGTCTTTCAGTTCCTGAAATTGGTGATGGATAAAAGTGCAAACTGGAAAGCTGAGAAATATTTAAATAGCTTTATATAAGGAAAGAGGCTGGAGGAGGCAAATCCTAGAGTGGGAAGGAGGCTGAAACCAGACACTGAGAGGCTGGGAAAAAGGGACTTTGGAGGAGGAAGAAAAAAGGAAAATGCAGTGAAATGAGATTAGGGAAGAGTTCTTGTGAGTAGGACGGGAAAAGGCAAAAAGAAAAAGGATGGCTAAAAATTTTTCTGTACAAATTGGATTTTCATGTCCCCAAATTTTTGAGTCAGACAGATTTCAAGATTTAAGTGGGTTTTTGTTACATGTATGTATATATGTCTATATTTTAAATAACTCCAAAAGCTAAAACTTTAGATATAGAATATATTTTGTAAACCCCCCAGTGGAGTCTAGGGCAGCACTCTGTGGTCAAACGTATTAATTATGTTTTCCAGTGAAGAGCTTGGATGTGTACACAAAAAGTCAGGATAAACAAAGAGTGCAAACAGTCTTCACATAAGTTCAGTTTTGGTTTTGCTGTCAAATGAATACTAAAAATTAATAAGAAATCCTTTTGGTTTTAAGGATGTATTGGGTTTCAGAATGACTAAGCAGTGACTCTGTAAAATCCTTGCTTTTACTTCCCTGCCAGATCCTCTTGTTCTTAACTGAGCCCATTTACGTGCCCGTGGTCAAATGTTGGGTCATTAATTAGTTGAGGATGGCCTGAGCTGGGATGGTTTGTCTCTCTTCTGCGTGGTTTCTTATCCTCAGGCTGACTAGACCAGAAAGTCTCTTGGGGGCTAGGCTTAAAACTAGCACACAGTCATTTTCAACATATTGTTTTGTAAAATCAAATCACCAGCCTGGATTCAGTGTATGGGGGAACAGATACTACCTCTTGATGGGATGACCTACAAAGTTATATTACCAAATGTGAAGCAAGGATAGGGCCATCTTTGCAATCAGTCTTCTGTGATAGTAAAATGCTGAGTCTGAGTGCAGAGTGGGAATGGATGCAGAACCAATGATGTCTGTGGAGGCCCAGTTACATACACAGTCATCACTTGCCTTACCAAAATCCATTCCCCTATGCCCTTTAGTAACAGCAGTGGGATTTCCCTTGAGGTGACCACCTTCCTCTTTTGTGTAGCAACTTAGTAGTTTGGAGGAGAATGACTATACCCTTTGCTCAAAAGCACACATGAATAAGTCTAATTCCATTCTCCACTCCTCAGTGATTGGTTCAGGGAAAGGAAGGAAAAAATCCTGAGCCAAATCTGATACAAAGCTTCCTTAGCACAACTGGCTCAGAAATAGTCCAACCAAAATAAAATTCAAAATGTTGACCAATGCTGGAGGATAGAGATTGCACAGGTCCCTGTTTCTGCTTATAACCACAAGGCAAGTTAGCCTAAGCATAAAGCTGACACACTGGAGGAGGCAAGAAGCTAAAGGATCACAGAGAAACAGATGAAAGGCATGGTTAAGCTATGCAGAAGTTCTTCTTGCTTTTGAGACCAGTCAACAAATCATCAGCTGGACTTGCATTTCTGAAAGCATCCAAACGTGACATCTTTTCATTCTCTCTCACAAGGTAGTTCTAGGTTTAGTTAATCTCCCTCCCCAGCTTTAGCACAGAGCTTTTCCCATCATAGGTGCAAAATAAGTGTCTGTGAACCCTATAGAGCCTGAAATTTGCTGTAACATTGTCCTTCTGTATAAAGTAGAAGCAATAGTCATATATTTTTTAAAAGACAGAAAAAAGACAGTAATCAGACCCCAATTCATAGGGCTCAATTGATAGTTATAGAATAATGTATAAATCAATTAAAAAATTAAGAACTTAAACCTGAAATTTAACATTCTCTATAGTTCTTCTATTTTTCTACAATCATAGCTAAAAACAAAACTATAAGTTAGTGCCTTTGGTTTAAAGGAAAAAACAAACCTGGAAACTTAAAATTCTCCTAAACAAAAAGAAAATACAAAAAGGAGTTATTCCATAAATGACAATCCAATCTTTTATTTATGGGTAATGAGCTTTAGAATAAGAGAGTAAGAAAAGGAAAGGAAACCACAGGCGAGCTGAAGAGCAAATTCCTAGTGACTATCATGAGCATGGCAGTTACACAAATAGCATCCTCATTTTTTTAAATGTACAAGCAAGCTAAGACTCATTTCCTAAGTCCTTATTAGCATTTGATTTCGGTGTTCCTAGGAAAGGGGAATTTGGTTATTTGGCAGTGGCTGCTGCAGAAATTAACTAGCACGGATGCTTTGCAAAAAGGAAAATGAAATAGCAATGTCGAGTGTTAACATTCTGTGAGCCAGAGCCAGAGCTCTTAAATGGTAAGAATTCTGTCTTTCTTTGCTCTTATGAGAATTAGGATGTAATGTATGGTTTAACCAGCAAGCTAAAGCCCTACCTTTTAAAAATCAAGACAAAGAAACTTTAAGCAGCCATAGAAATGAAGGCTAAATATTGGGAAAAAACACTATAATGAACTGTAAAATACGTAGTGGAAGAGTCTGTCACTGTGCAGATTCAGTGTCACTGTTACATCTGCTAAGCTATGACATCCATCTATCAAAAATACTTTAGAAATAATTAAGTGGATCATTACAATATTACTCTATCTATCCTTCACTGTGGGGGCAGACTATGTAACTCATTACCACATTCTCCTAACCCAGCAGTCCTCACTTCTATTTTTATGACTTTATTAAAGTCTTACACAGTCATAACACATAAGAATATCTCACATGCATTTCTTTAAGATTTAGGATGATAATCAGGTTCAGATACTGACTCTGAATGAGACCAAGGAAAATTGCAAATTTCAAGTAGAAGCCAACTTGATGTGTCCACTCTTGGCCTAGCTATAGTTGGTGAATCTTTTTATGATGATGATGCAGTCTGCACATTTATTGCTTCACACATTTAATACAATTTATTGAGCACATATTCTGGTCAGGCACTATGCTAGATGCTGGGAATTCAGAGACACAGGAACATATGATTAATGTATCTACTTCCAAGTTTTTCTCAACTCCAGGCAGCTAGCTTGTAGAAGAAACATTTCCCTCGCCTCTTCTGTCTTCCAAAAAGTGTCAGAAAAGTTCTAGTGTTTTAGTCTACAAGAAATTGTTCCTGTGCATTAAAAGTCTTGTGGTTCATTTATCTATCTGAAAAATAGCCTACCTATCTCCCAAACTTAACCCGATTGCTTGACTGAACAAGTTTTCTGGCATTCTCTGCAGCAGAATGTGCTGATGCCTTCCATAAACTGGGAAGTTATCTTTCTGCTCTCTTCTCTCAACAGCAGTGAGCAGCCAAGTTCTCTTGGGGAAAAAGCCACCTTAAAATCATCAGAAATGCAAGTGCTAGTTTGGGTCTCAAGCTAAACCAAAAGGGAAATAGTTGGCACATTTTATCATAGACATTATAATGAAGATAAGAGTCCAAAGTAATTCTCCTTCCATCCAGCTATAAATTAATAGTGAAAACACTATTACAGGCCGCTTATCCTTATAAATATTTTAAATATCATGATCAGATGTGCTTACTATTTCTCTTTCAATTGCGCATTGAGAGTCCACACGCTGGAGTGCGTTAGAACTTGTGATTATCTCAAGGATTTTTTTCTGTCATCTCTCTTACCCCTAAAGAAGATGACCTTCAATGGTTAAATGACACAGGCTATATGATGATTTCAAATTAATGTCCATTTTTGCTCTTTTGCTTAAGTATGAGTAATATTATTTTTGAAAGAATCCTATTTTTTGACTATATAATTTATAAGATCATTTCTATTCAGAAATGTATAATCCAGAAATATGTGGTTATCATAGTCATGAATCTCAGGCCTTGAATTTCTCTCCTACTCTTAAAAAATAAATTGATTATGAATTTTTACTGCTCTTTCTTGAATTACTTAAGTGTTGAAGAGTTTTGGTCTTGCTTCAGCACTCCCATATCCTCTGCAGATATTTCTGCAGTCACATTTACAGCAGTATGTATGCATTTATCAGTTCTGGCTCCCAATTCCCCCATCAAAATGTGAGTGGCTACCGAGCAAGAAGTATGGTTTATTCACCTCAATACCCCCAGTACTGAGCAGTGCGGAACTGAAATGTGAAAGTATATTGGATAAGAAAGGAAGAAAGACTGGGGGAGAAGGATGGAAGGAAAGGAAGAGGAAGGAATATAGCAATCAGTATGTGGAAAAATATTGTAATCAGTGTGGTAAGTGATGGTTGGAAACACTCCATTGTAAAATATATTTGGCAAAACCATCATGTTTATTAAAAGTTGAATTATGATGTTTGTCAAAGAGGAGAAAACACTCAGGAACAAAAGATAACTTCAAACATAATAATAAGTGAGGCAAACTTTGGTAAACTTTTGAAAATTCTGGGGGCTCAAAAGTCTATTGCATTAGGAAATCTCAAAAGTACCACAGAAACAGCAATATGAACTTGTTCTTTGAAGCACTGTTCACAGTGTCCAAGATTTGGGAACAACCTAAATATCTAGAGAGAGATGAATAGATAATGAAAATGTGGTATATACATACAATGGACTATTACTCAGCCTTAAAAGAGAAGGAATATAATATGAGACATTGTGGATCAACCACAAAGACATAATGATGAGTGAAATAGGTCAGCAACAGAAGGACAGATACTTCATAATTCCAGTGATAAGAAGTACCTAAAATAGACAAACTCACAGAAGCAGAGAGCAGAATGGTGGTTGTCGGAGCTGGAGTGAGGGGGTATGTGGAATTGCTAATCAAGACACAAAGTCTCAATTATGCAAGGTGAATTAAGTTCTAGAGGTCTACTACACAACACTGTCCCTTTAGCTAACAATACTATATCATGCATTTACTTAAAAATACACTCTCATGTTGAGTGTTCTTACCAAAACAAAATACACTTTAAAAAAAAAAGGAGAAGAAGAAGGAACAAGTAGTATCCTTTAGAGGAGTGAGATTTAGAGATGAGTTTAAAGAGAACTTTCACTTTTATTCCTCATACTTCAGTCTTGTTTGATATGTTGTCTACTGATGATAAATGCTTGGTCCCTAGTGTAATGGCTGGCACATTCAGCCAGAATTAAAGGCCTATTGAATAAATCATATAAAAAATAGTTACAAGTTTTTTGACTAAGAAGTGGGATCTGTGTTTTCTTCTCCCTGAGTTGTAGGGAGGCTGTTTCTCTGTTATTAACCAGGAGAAAGCAGCAGAAGTGACCTCACTTTGAGTGACATCCCAGGCTAGGTTAAAAATGGTGATGCAAGTTCTGTCACGTTTGATGGAACACTTGGTTCTGGAGCCTGCAGGGAAGAAGTCTGACTGCCCTGAAACCAATACCCCAGATCCCCAGATGGCTATGTCAGAGATTTTCAGCTGGTGTGCCAAGGCAAAATGGTGTGCTGGGAGAGGATCTTAGGTGTGTGACAAAACCTTAAAGATCATTAATTAAATTATTTTCCAAAGACATTCAAACCACAGTATTTTTTTTTTTTACTCCTTTTTTCTCAACATAACTTAAGTGTGCTGTGGAGGTTTAACTATAAGCTCAAGTGTGCCATGAGATAAAAAAGGTTGTAAAACATTATTCTAGAAGCTGCAAATACTTATACAAGTTGTGAAATCTTACCGAAGACAATTTAAAATTATGGTAGTCGTATGTGGAATGTTCCAGATGAACAAGATCATTTATATGAGAAGTGCATTTAAAAATGAGAGCTCTCAAATTAGACCCACCCAGGGACACCTATAGAAGTTTCTATATAAGAAAGTGCAGAAGTTTCTATATTAAAAAGATATAAAAAAAATTCCCTTTAAAAGTCTCCTTATAGAGGCAAATAAAATTAAGCAAATTAACTGGTAATGAAAATTTAATCTGTCAACCTTTTAACTTAGTTAACTATCTTACCCTGAAGGCAAAAAGAAAGTTAAGTAAAGTGTTTATAAATTTAAAAATCCTCAGGTTCAGAAGTTTGCTTCTTTTTCAGAACTATCCATGCTAACTCCAGGCATAGAAAATACTCTGCCTGCCCTATTCCCTAATGGGCTCTGCTCTGAACTTAATAAATAATCTAGTTAAGAAACAGAGGCTAAGTGAAAAGCTACTGTTTGGGAATTTAGCTGATTATTTTGAATTTTTTGTAAAATATTTACATCTACAAAGAAAAAATCTTTAGAAATACTTATTATGGGAGAAAGTGTTGGTCTAAAGAAGACTCACTTTTGATCAATTTTTCCTTTTTTAAATTTTATTAAATCATAGCTGTGTACATTAATTTTTTTTTTAACTGAGCTTTCTATCTAAATCTTTCTTTGTTTTACTAAATACTGATATTTAGGTCTGAAATCTAAGTTCTGCGCCTTTGTGATATAAATGTTCTACCTTATTTCACCTAAAGGTCTTCTCTTTGGAAATGCAGATGTAGGGTCAAAGATGTTTAGATGATCTTAAAGTGTGACAAATAAAATACATAGTAATGGGGTTAAAGGATGAAGAGGAGCTGCCTGCTGGGTCCTCCAACATTTTAAAACCTCAAACCTGGTCATTATTTTTATTATAGTTTGGAGAAATCTGAAAATCTAAAATGGAAGGCAAGCATTATAATAAACAACTTAGGTAAAAATCAGTTAGGGCAATATTAGGCTGTTCAATCAAGAAAAGGCAGAGACTCTATGACTCAACTCACTGCAGACAGGGGTAAATTGTCAGAGGATGAAGAAAAGACATATTCTTAGGCGTCAACGGAAAAGAAGTCTCAATTTGTAAAATAGTTTAAAGAGATTTATTCCAAGCTGAATTTTAGGACAGTGACCCCGAGGCACATGTAAGAAGCCTTGAGTAAGTGGACTCACAGTGATGGGGTTACAGTTTGGTTTTATACATTTTAGGGAGACAGGAATTATAGGTGAATTCATAGATTGATACATGGAAAACATACATTGGTTTGGCCCCAAAAGATAGGACATCTGGAAAGGGGAGGACGGTTTATAGGTAATAGGGAGCTTAAAGATTCTTTAGCTTACAATTGGATAAAGGAGTTGGGCTTTGTCTAGAAGACCAGAAGTCAGTGAAAAGGAATGCTTAAGATAATGGTTGGATAAGTAGAGACAAAGTACTTGACTGACTCAAGTGGTTTGTTATGCATATTGAGGGTCTGCATGTAGGTCTTGTATAAGCCTTGGGCCTGTTAGTGAGCCACAAAGGACATCTCTAAGAAGGGGAAGGGGCATGATGAGGCATGTTTGAATTCCTTTCTCAGGGCTAGCAACTCAGTTTTAGAGATCCTCCTGGCCAGGGAGGAGGTCCAGTCAGCCCGTTAGGGAGAGCCTTAAGATTTTATTTTAGTTCACATAGGTAAATGAATTTTGGGAAAGATGAATGGGTCCTTGGAAGAACAGATGATCATTTTTTGACAGACTCTGTCTGAGAGTGGTGTCTGGCTTCCTCTCGTCTGATAAGAGTTTACATTCCCTGGTTGATAAAACTCTCTTGGGGAAGGATTGGTGACAATAGTCCTCCTTTTGGAGGATTTGTCTTCAGGCAGATGACAGGAATTCTAGAAAGTGTCCTCTTGCATTTTGCTATTTTTCAAGTGCCTTCAACTCCAAGGAATCAATATACTAAAGTGACATATTTTAGCAGGCAGATGACAGAAATTCACAGAAAATGTCCCTCTGTATCCTGCCATTTTTTGAGTGTCTTCAGCTCAAAGTAATCAATATAACAAAGTATCTTATTTTAGGGTGATATTACCTAAATTCCTTCAATAACTACCTTTGTGTATTGAGCAATTCAAGCATAACTTGTTAAGGATGAGAAAATCAGGTGAGTGTAAATAGAATAAAAGTTTATAAATCAACCTTTTATAGTTTCAGAAGTTTTCTTCAGTAATTTGAAATCTTAAAGTTATGCCATGCTAAATTAAAGAATACATAGTTATGAAATGTCTGAGTCACTTCTAAGAAAGTTAAAACACTGAAACGTTAATTGCTAAACATAAAGTATGTATAATTTGGAATTGTTTTTATGTGGTATAGAGAAACTCTATACCCAAATATATTTGGATTTGTTAATGAACATAAAATATATATTATGAAATAGTGTTTACCTACAAAATGCTGACATAAACAGTTCACAATGCTTATTAGTTTTCATCAGAAGTTAAGATCACTAAGAATTAAAATAATTCTAAGTAATACAATGTAATTAAAACTACTAGAGATAACAAGCAAACAATTTTTTTATGTAAAGTATACAAGCAAAGCAACATGTGTTTTTGGTACAAAAATTTATAGAAGGACATGAAGATGTATTTTTTTGCCATTGTTGAGGCAAAGAGTGATTTTGTTAATTTGAAGCTTATTTAATATTTATTTCAGAATGGATGAAAGAAAAAAGTCATTGGGTACCCTTGCCTTGTTCCAGTATGTAGGGGGAAAGTTTTCAACTTTTATTGTGATGTTGGATGTGCATTTGTCATATATGCCTTTTATTTTTAAGAGGTATATTCCTTCTATGCCTAATTTGTTGAGGGTTTTTTATCATGAAGATTTTATCAACTGCTTTTTTTCCCCATTTATTTAATGATCAAATGGTCAATGATTTAGTGATCAAATGGTTTTTGTTTTAAATTCTGTTTATGTGGCGAGGCATATGTATTGACTTGCGTATGTTGAACCATCCTTGCATTCCTGAGATGAACTCAGTGAATTATCTTTTATCATGCTGTTGAATTTTGTTTTCTAGTATTTTGCTGAGGACTTTTGCTCTATGTCTGTTAGGGATAGTGGTCTCTAGTTTTTTTTTTTTTTGTTGTTGTTGTTGTATCCTTTCTTGACTTTTTTATCAAGGTAATACAGGCACTATAAAATGAGTTAGGGAGAGTTCCCTCCTTCTCAGTGTTATGGAAAAGTTTCAGTGGAATATGTGACAGTTCTTTTTGTAGGACTGGCAGAATTCAGCTATGAATCTGTCTGGATCAGAGATTTTTTCTTTGGAGAGTTTTTATTCCTATTTTAATCTCATTATTTGTTATTGGTCTGTTCAGGATTTCTATTTTTTTTTTTTAATTTAAGCTTAGGAGGTGTGTGTTTCAAAAAAATTATCTATTTTCTCTAAGTTTTCTAGTTTGTGTATGTAGAGGTTTTCATAGTACTCATGGATGATATTTTGTATTTCTGTGGTATCAGTTGTAGTAACTCCTTTTTCACTTCTGATTGAGTTTATTTGAGTTATTTCTTTTCTTTTTCTGGTTAATCTAGCTAGTGGGCTATTGATTTTGTTTATCTTTACAAAGAACCAACTTTTAGTTTCACTAATCCTTTATATTGTTTTTCTGATTTCAATTTCATTTAGTTCTGCTCTAAGCTTTGTTATTTTTTTTTCTTCTGCTAACTCGAGTTGGGATTATTCTTCTTTTTCCAGTTCCTTGATGTGTGACATTATGTTGTTAATTTATAATTTTTCTGTCTTTTTGATTTAAACATTTAAGGCTAGGAATTTCCCCCCTTAGGACTACTTTTTCTATAGCCCATGGATTTTGGAGCCTTGTGTCCTCTTTGTCATTGTTATCATTCAGTTAAAAATCTTTTGATTTCAATTTTAATTCCATTATTGACACAAGGATAATTTGTTAGCTGGCTGTTTAATTTTCATTACTTTGTGCATAACTTAGCATTCCTTTTGGAACTGATTTCTGGTTTTATCTCACTGTGGTCTGAGACAATACATGGTATGATTTTGATATTGCTGATTTTGCTGAGACTTGTTGTGTGGCCTAACATATGATATGTCTTAGAAGATGCCTTGTGAGCTAATGAGAAGAATATATATTCTGTAGTTTGGGCTAGAGGTTGTATTGTATGGGGTATGCAATGATAAATAAGAAATGATATTTAACCTTCTTTGAGTTATATTTGCATCAATATGTCATTATTATATGTTCCAGAAATGGTATAAAATTCCTAAAAATCTGATGTTATCAGTCTTAATTTTAGTTACATTATAATGTTATATGCCACAGAAATAACCACATTTTCATGCCAATTGTGTTATTATTATAATTAACACTGATCAGATTTTTAACCATGGCCATTTTTAGTCTCATAACCAATAGAAAATTTGTTTTCTGAAAGCTTTGCAAGCAACTGTAGCCCCAAATCTTTAAGAAGATTCATCCATAAGACTCTAACAAGTACAGATTTTTTTTTTTTTTCAGTTTTTTGGCTGGGGCTGGGCTTGAAGCCACCACGTCCAGCATATGGGGTTGGCACCCTACTCCTTTGAGCCACAGGCACCGCCCTTACAAGTACAGATTTTTGATGATTTTTATATCACATCATTAGGTAGAACAAAATTTTCAGAACTCTAATGAGGAAGCTGATAACTTTATGAAACTTGTATTCCAAAAATTAAGCAGAATAAGAATTAATTGCATGGGACAAAATGAACTGATGACTTTTTATGACTTTTTATTTTGAAATTTTGCTGATTCTTTTCATTTGCTTTTCAGATTAAAAAAATAGATTTTTTCCTTTTAAGCTATTAATAGCTTATAGTAGTTAGGTAAAATGTACTGCATGAAACACTTATATTTTCTTCCTACCTAATCCCTCCAGAATTCAAAAAGTAGTCAGAAGAATTCTTATGTTCATGGCAATAATGTTATTTGCATAAGTTTAATTAGAATCTACTCTCTTTATAACAAGATACATTTGGAAATTCTGGTTGTATTACCAAGGCTTTAACTAGAATACCATGTTTGCACATGTCTGGCTTCAGATGTTCCCAGACTTAGAATAAGTGAGGAAAAAAGTCACTTCCTGGCAGACCTAGAAATACACAAGACATTTTTGGGACTTAATGAAGAGAGAAATTCACCCAAATCTATATGTACTGCAGATGAAATCTGATGTCCTCCTTGGTTCGGCTTTTTAACCTTGAGAAAGGCCTTTAAAAGTCCAATTCTTTGTACCCTTAATGAATCCCAAATGAAAAAAAAAATGTCCAATTTGAGATTCCTTATCAAATGTTCCAGCAAAGCAAACTTCAGTTGCTTTTCTTGCTGCATTTACATTAAAAATCAACCAAAGCTTAAGAACACTAAACTTATTTTTGAAACAAATTAGTCTTTGATTAGGATGGGGGTAACTTTGAACAGATTAGTCTGATTAGAATGGGGGAGAAAAATCATATCTCAAAAGAAAATCTAAGGCACATCTGTCATTAGATCATAGCTATGATCATTATTTTTGAGTCCGTCCTTTTTACCTGTAGACTGGATTTGATCCTGAATTATTCTAGCTTCCTCTGATATCTGGCTATAACTTTTCAGCTAAGAACAAGACTGCTCTGTTCTGGAAATCCATGAAGCTGAAAACTGAACAACTCCACATAAATTTCAAAGAACCAACCTTTTGTCTGATGTGTGAGCTTCTCAGAGAGTTTGCCCAAATACTCAATGACATAATCATTTAAACTGCAAAACATGATAAGAATTTGATGACTTTATGCTCTGGACAGCTCTACCCAAGATGTCAGAACAAGACTCCCCATTATAATGAGACTCTTACTGTTAATTTTTTCATTGCTTGTGTCTACCTCTTTCACTCAAAAGGATGATGTTACAATTAAAATTTCACAACCAGTAGCTTCTGTGTATAACTTGACAGAGCACTAGATCTGCACCATAAAAAGGAAATCTTTACATGGCCTGAGAGATCCTTTCATCTCCCCGTGGTCTGTTACAGAGTCAAACTTCTAGACCCAATTGTTCTCATTCCCTGTTTTAATTTAAGCCACTCATGGAATACTAGATAACAGAATTGCTACCAAATAGCTGCACAGGAAGGAGTCCATGCAGTTGCCAACACTTCCTATTGCAAGTGGATAAATATGGTGGGTACTATGGAGACTCAGTTGCAAAACATTGATGAACAGGTTGCTTGGTTAAAACAGATGGATTCCTCAAACAGCTCATTCTTCATCTATTTGATCTTAGTTGGTTTGGTTCATAGGGACTCTGGCTGAGTACCATACTTCAAACTCTTGGTAATGTCCTCCTTGTAGTCACAGTAGTAGTCTTTCTTGTGCACTGTGTACACTCAGAAAAATTTAAATGTCTACATGCAGCCATCTGCTAAGTGCTAAATGGTCTCTTTTTAGCTGAAAGAAAAAAAACTCTAAAAAAATACATCACAGTATTGTGATGTATGAGTATAGTGAGGACACCATAACCCACGAATGGCATGTTGAGAGCAGAATTCCAAAAGTATGGTGATTGACTAAGTATAGCACTAATGTCCTAACTTTTGGTCACGCTGTTAAATAATAGTGTGACCAAAAGGCAAGAGTTGTTAAACAAATTTTTGGAAGATTATTGTTTTGGACGAGTTTCCTATACCAGGCCCCAGCAGACCAAGTCAAAGCAGAATGGAGTTATGTGTGCTAAGTGCCAACTTTGAAATGGGCCAGTTTTTCAAATAAACAGGAGATTTTGGTCAACATGAGTCAAGGCAATAAGGATGTTCTCTCTGTTTTAACCCTGTAAGGAAAGCAACTTTGAAAAATCCAATCTGCTTTTTGCTTCATATTTTTGCTTTCTTTAATTCTTTTCTGTTTATAAAAACCAAACCTTTTTGCTCAGCTCATCGGAACATTCATTCCATTTTATGTAACGAAGTGTTGTCCAGTTCTAGAATTGCAAATAAAAGCCAGTTAGATCTTTAAACTAAATTTGTAGTAATTCTGTCTTTGATGTAAGTATGCAATGCAGTCACCATGGTATACCATAGCTAACTGAAATTTTGTATCCTTGAACCAACATTTTTTCACCCACAATGTTCTCCACTCCAACCCTTGGTAACCACCACTCTGATCTCTGCTTCTGTGAGTTCGACTTTAATTCCACATATAAGATCATGTGGTATTTTTCTTTCTTTGGCTGGCTTATTTAACTAACATAATGTTCTCCAGGTTCATCCATGTTCACATATGACAGGATTCTCCTCCTTCCCCCTTCAAAGGCTAAATAACATTTTGTTGTGTATATATATAATTAATTGCCTTTAATCCATTAATGAACATTTAGGTTGATTCTGTACAGGGATGGATTCCAGCTGTCTATGAACAAGGAGATGCTCTGCCTTGTTCCTGCTCTGAGTAGCTGCCCCACCTGGGAAGGACAAGGACAGTCAAAGTACCTTGGTGCTGCCCCAACCTTGATTCTACCCTGAACTGCCATACTAGGGGGAAGGAGGAATGTCCACTAAGCCAGGCAGCCCAGGCATAATAGGATTTAGAAAGTGGTTTAGAGTAACCTAAGATTAATTATAATGTTAATTGTCCATCAAAGTGATTCAATGGTTATATCTGAACCATGAGGAAGACCTAATCCAGTCTAAGATAAGAGCACAGGCCACACCCAGAGCCTCTTGTTATGATGGGGCCTGTTTGTTGTCTGTGGCAAATGTATCTTGTTCTTACTCTATAAACCTGTCTTGCTTTCCCTCAATAAACTTGTGCTTATGTTACTTTTGGTGTATTTGGTCTATCTTTGGCCAAGAGCACACCAAGAACTGAGAACAGATGACTGCGGACCTGACATTCCATGTTCTAGATCAGGTGTCCTCAAACTACGGCCCGTGGGGCACATGTGGCCCACCTAGGATATTTATCTGGCCTGCTGGGTGTTTTTGCTGCCGCTGCCTGTCCTGCTTAGCAGCCAACGTATCCCGGTGCCCACAGTCTGGCCCTCCAATGGTCTGAGGGACAGTGAACTGGCCCCCTGTTTAAAAGTTTGAGGAACCCTGTTAGATGTTATAAACAATGCTCCTTGACATTGTGCAGGTAGCTCCTTGACATACTCATTTCATTTCCTTTGGATAGATACACAATAAGTGAGATTGCCAGATCATATAGTAGCTCTATTTTTAATATTTTTGAGGAGGCTTTATAGTGTTTTTATAATGGTTATATAGTAATTTACATTTCCACTAGCTATGTACAAGTGTTCCCATTTCTCCATGTTCTCTCTAATATTTGTTGCCTTTTTGGTAATACACATTCTAACAGTGGTGAGCTGGTATCTCATTGTGGCTTTAATTTGAGTTTCCTAATAAGTGGTGTCAAACATTTGTTTATAAGCCGGCAAGCCATTTGTATGTCTTCTTTAGAGAAATGCCTTTCAGTTCTTTGCCAGTTTTTGCTTATTTTTCTTGCTGCTATTGAGTTGTGTGAGTTCTTTCCATATGTGTTTTGGATATAAACCCCTTATCCATTGCACGGTTTGCAAGTATTTTCTACCATTCTGCAAGTTATTTCCTCATTCTATTTATGGTCTTGTTTGCTATGTAGACGCTTTTTAGGTTTGGTCTAAACTGACAAATCAAATTTGTCTACTTTTGCTTTTGTTGCCTATGTTTTTGGAGTTGTGTACAATATTAGCAAGAATACTTCCATTTATAAAGCCTGTAACTGAAATCTACTTAAAGAAGTTAAGGGGGTCAGTAAGACTATATTTAATAACATTTTTCAAGTGCAAAAAGAAAATTTAAAAGGAATTTGCTTACAATTGGTTTTGGAAGAAATGAATATAAATTTTTTTTGATTGGAGGAAAGTAATATAAATTTTTTTTTTGATTGCTGAAAAATAATAGTTGTGTCAAGGAGAATGGTGGTTACAACTAAATTATTGGGAAAGTTTTTAATAGTTCAGAAAGCAAACTTAGATAAACTTTTGGTTAGCTCAACTAAATTACACATCTCATTTTTCAACATTTGTATGGCTCATGATGACAGTTACAGTTGAGATATGTGTGATGAATAATCAAGAAGAAATGTAGAAAAGCTTACATATAAAAGCAGAATAAGACAAAAGTCAGCGAACATGCTAGTTTATCAAACAGAAATTATGTATGTAACATAATATAGGGATTGCTGAAGATAATTATTGAAGCATAATTCATTTAAAAGATACCACATATTGTCAGAGAGAAAAAAGACAATGAAGGTTAATCATCCTGAGAAAGAATCTACTAAAATATTTTCACTACTGCAAAGTCTCCAGAAATGCTAGAGTTTTTTTTTTTTATTGTATAGCAGTTTTATGTGAAGTTTGTGGTAATCAACACATATTGAAAATGTGTTGGCAGTCCTCGATTTTAAATGTCTTTTGTAGTTTTAAACAGCTGACAATATGGCAAAGTCTAGAAATGAATGCACCACAGATCTCTCCTTCTGGGAAGAATATTAATTCTGAGAATGAAAGTTCAGGACATTTAGCTTACGAAAACTGGCAAAAAGTTAATGTTCTTTGGAGGAATTTTAGAATATGGGCAACAATTATAATTGTGACAGCTAAGGTTTTATACATATCCTATGACAATAATAATGAATGCTTGCTGTTGAGGCTTTCGCTTCAGCCTTTCTTAATTTGCATTTCTCATGTTTATGCATTCCTGTGAAAGCTTTGCATTTAATCCCCTAATTTTTTACAAACAAATATTATTTTTATGATACTATTGCATGTTATTTGCAAAAAAAGGAATGTAAATGAAAGACGTAAAAACAACATTTACTCCATCTCCCATCTTGATCCCCAGAGACACCTGCTTTGAACATATTTGGCTTATTTTCTAGGTATTTTTTTCCCATAATTTTAAACAATGTTCATACACTGCATTTTATTTATTTATCAATGAACATTTTCTAATGTGGTTGTCAAAGCAAAATGGACATGTGGCCATTAGCCTGGGGTTGTTCCTGTACCCAGAGATTGTATGTTAGTACCCTGGAAATAAATTTGGAAACATTTCTTGTATCTGACTCAAAAATCATACAAAAACAGTCAGCCACAGTCCCCATAAGACCACACAGTCCCCATAAGACCACACCAATTAAGTCAAATGCCTCATCACTGCATGTGCAGTGATGCCCAAAGAAGGCAAACACCAATCACATGCTTTCTCTCTCTTGTTTCACGTTTCGCTTCTGTTGCTTCTGTATAGAGCTCTGTGAACCTCTTGTGGTCCTGAGTGATGCCTAATTCATGAATAGTTCTCTGCTAAAATAAACTCAGTCAAGTTTAATTTATCTTATGTTTTTCTTTTAACATGGTATATAGGTATTTGACTCATAATTCATTTTCCCCTTCCCAATCAGTCACATCCTCTCACTATATGTCAATTTTCAGCTAAAAGAATACTCAGTATTTTCATTACTATGACCACATAAATACTTTTCATGTTGAACCCAAAATAATACTATGATTTTTATTTTATTTTTTGCATATTTACTAAAGCTCTCATGTTGCTTGTTTATTTTTCACTTAGTTTTCCTTGAGCATCTAATTCTTTACATTTTCTAATAGCTCCTTAAATATCTCTAAGTATAATTTTCCCAACATATCAGAGGAGTTACTATTTGCAAGTATTTTTTTCTGGAAACAGCTTTCATGCTCTGATCTGAACAGGTTGCCATCTCATCAGGATAAACATATTTTAGGGTTTTGATTTTTTTTGAATTGTTGTTTAATTTTATTTTGGGAATTCCACTTACTTCTATCCTTTGCTGATTATTTCTTCCCTCTGAATCTCTTGTATATATTTTTAATTATGATCCAACTGTAAGTAAAAGTGAACTTCCCCAAACAGACACTTAAATAATTGAAATTTGTTTTCATTTCATATAAAAAGAATCTAGTGACTGATAGCTTGGGCTGATAATGAGACTTTGCAACTATCAAATACCCAGGCTCCTATTTTTCTTCTCTGCCATACTTACCATGTTGTTTCATTGGCTAAGAGAGTTCTTTGATCTCCAGACATCATGTTCTTATTCCAACCAGTTTGAGAAGGAAGGGTGAGAAAAGGTACATCTCATCTTTTAAAAATACTTTTTATACATTTCTTGGCCAAAATATAGTCCCTTAGATATACCAACTTTCAAGGGAGTTTGGGAAATAAGTTATTTTACATAAGCTGAATTTTTTCCATCTAAAAATATAGACTTCTGTCACTAAGCACAAGTGTATAATGGACATTGTGAGGCAACTACCATATCTGCCATAATCAGTCTGTTTGGGAGGGTGAGGGAGAGATCTGAAATGGACAGAGGAGAAGTCACCCTGTGACAAAGGCTAGATGATGGTGCAGGCCAGTCCCAGGGGAAGCTTGAAAGCAAAACAGCTAGCTCATCAGAGTGTCCAACTTGGTGTCTAAATAGCTGGGCCACTATAGCCCTGCCCCTATCAGTCATTATGGATTGGTCCCTCTGGGAAACATATGACTTTGGGTGAAGCAGCTTTCTTTAGGTGAAAAAAAAAAAAAAGGTTAATGGCTATCTCTAACAGCTCTACCAACAGGCAGAATGAATAGTTCTTTGAAGAAGAATCTGGAGGGAGAGTTTGGCCCCACTCTTACCACATGAGACCATTTTCTTCATAATATTTTATTTAACAAGTCTCCTTAGGCAAAAAAAAAAACAAAACCTGGATAAAAGTTTAAGAGAAGATCATTAAGTGAACACTAATACTATTGAAGCGCATTGCAGAATATCTCTAAGCTCTTTGATTATTGTAGAAAATATAAGCTAAGATCTTAATCCCTATCTTGCAAATACATGTAATAACCTATACTTCCAATAAGTTAGAATCCATCCCTCTCCGCTCTGAAAATTCTCACTTCTTCCTCGGGAAACAGGGAACAAATTTAACTGCACATGTAATTTTAGTGTATTTTGAACAAAAGGGCCATGTTATCACCCTGATATGCTGGTAATGCAGAACCCTTTTGACTCATCTGTTTTCCTGAATATGCACAGCCCTGCACAACAGTTTATGTGTAGCATCTTTGCCTGTGTTCCCATGAGTCCAGTCATATATCTACATTCTTCACATCTTCTGTGGACATTTTTAGGGAGGTCATCATGATGTCCTCATCCTCTCATTCTACTAAGGTACACTAAATTGTGTGTCTTGCTTCTATTTGCCACACTTTTGTGTGTGCCATTGCTCAAATTCTCATATGATCTCTATTCCTTCACAAATTACAGAGAACGTTGATTGAAAAAATATAAATATTTATAATTCCTACCTCCTTCTTTTTCTCAGTTGTTTGGGTTCTAAGGAAGATTCTTTTAGTTGTTTGGAGGACTGGCAGACAAAGATACAAATACAGATAGTGAATGAAGAATAAAGATGCATCTTCTGGTCACTCCTTTGTCTATATTATTCTTTCTCTAAAAGAATGATTCCAATGAGCTTTTCCAGTTTTGCAAAAGTAAAAGCATTAGACTCCTATTATCCTAGGGAAGTATATTACAGAACATTTGTGGGTTTGGGAAAGCATATTCTGGTGAATAATATTCCTGGATATGTGGTTCTGATTGCAAGGGAAGAGAAAAATGTTCGTAGGTCCAATGACACCTTTCTTTCAAAGTTAAAGCATTTCTCTGATGAAAAGAGATCATCTCACTAATGTTTAATGGTAGAAAGATAGTCAGGGCTCTGAAAGAAAACACATCATGACGGAGGGGAAAACAGAGCTGGGAACTTGAACTCAATGCCCGGACTCACGTGGTGATGGCAAGAGCTGTGTCCAGTTCAATGTTTTACTGGTGGAACTGTCAGCTTGGGATTCTGATCATGGGTACCATGGTGACTTACTTAGAACTGGAGCCAATTAGGCAATCACTGAAGTGTAAGACTCTGCAGGATCCATATACAACTCCATCATTGTGATAGAGATGGAAGAAATGTAGGCAGAAAGCTAGGTTCTACTAGCAAACCAATCTCATTCTTAATTTTTCTATGCCTAAAGTTTGAAAGCAGAACTGACCTTTTGCAAGAGTTAGCTCAAGAGCTTTTCAATAATTTTGGGATAGAGATGGGCTGAAGAAGGAGATTCTGGGCTGATTTGACTATATGGGTACTGGATTAATTAATCAAAAAATAAAATAAATGTGGCTGTCATAGAATGAAAGTACATATCTTTTTGAAATTCATAACCTAAAACCTTAACCTACAATGTGACTGTACTTGGAGATGGGGCTTCTCAGAAAGTAATTAAGTTTAAATGAGATCATAGGAGGGGGCTCTGATAGGAGTAGCATCCTTAAAGGAAGGGATGAGACATTAGAGCTTACTCTCTTCCTCTCTCCCTCTCCCTCCTTCCCTGCCTGTCTCCCTTCCTCTGTCTTGCTTTCTCTCTCTCTCCTTCTCCACCATGTGAGGACACAACAAAAAAGTGGCCATCTACAAGCCAAAAAAAAAAAAAAAAAAGGGACCCCCCCACCAGAAATCACATTAGCCAGTACCTTGATCTTGGAGGTCTAGTTTCAGGAATAGTGAAAAAATAAATTACTTGTTTAATTCACTCAGTCATGATATTTTGTTATGAGAGCCTGAGCAGACTAATACAGTGAACATATTTGTACTCCAAACTATTAAAACAGGGCATCCTAGTCACATCAAAATAATAAAGACCTTTCTTTTTGTCAGATATGGAGGTTGGGTGGGAGCAGATGCATACATTACCACAAGCATAAAACTGGGAAGCTATTCATAATGCTCCCAGACATTCCCATGGAAGCCAAAGAGACTTACAAATTTCAAAGCAAATTCTGCATACTGGTAATCTTTTTACTCAAGGTCAGCTCGTCATTGGGTACAGTTGCCCGTGTATTACTCTAGGCAAACTAATACGACATTTTGAAAAGCTATCCTGAAAAAAGGTAGATTTCTTCTCTCTGGTCTAAATATATTGTCTATATAAAATTCTGTAATTATTTTTAAGAATCCACATCTCTCTGTGGTGATATTCACACATGACAAGTTTGGTCAATGTCTTTTGTTAATGTTGTTTTTAGACAAATGTAAAATGGGATAAAAGGCTTTTGGAAATCAGTGGTCTCTAACTTAGTTCTGAGATAATTAAATAACTAAAACACATTACTTATGACCATTTAAGGTGATTTAAATAACTTCGGCTATGGAAAGCTATACCTAAAATTTTATTACATTTCAACGTTTTCTTTTTTACCAGGCAGGGTGCTTATTTTGGAAGTGGCCACAGTGCTTTGTGTTCCGCTGTTGTTCTTTTTTATTTGTTTTTTATTGTTTGGAATTCATTGAGGGTGCAAAGAATTAGGTTACATCAGTTGCATTTGTTAAAGTCCCTCTTTTAATTTTGTCCCGCCCCCAAGGGGTGTGCCATACACTGTGAACCCCCTTCCTCCTCCCTCCTCCATTCTTCCCACTTGCTAGTTCCCCTACACTCCCCCCCCCCGCATTATATTAACTCGTCTACTGCCTTCATATTAGAATTGAGTACATTGGATTCTTGCTTCTCCATTCTTGTTATACTTTACTAAGAAGAATGTGTTCCACCTCCTTCCAGATTAATACAAAATATGTAAAGTCTGCATCTTTTTTAGTGGCTGAATAGTATTCCATGGTATACATATACCACAGCTTGTTAATCCATTCCTGGGTTGGTGGGCATTTGGGCTGTTCCTACATTTTGGCAATTGTAAACTGAGTTGCAATAAACAGTCTAATGCAATGTCCTTGTGATAAAAGGATTTTTCTTTTCTTCTGGGTGGATTCCTAGCAATGGGATTTCAAGATCAAATGGAAAGTCTAATTTGAGTTCTTTGAGGATTCTTCATAATTCATTTCAAAAAGGCTGTATAGTTTGCAGTCCCATTAGCAGTGTAAAGGTGTTTCCTTCTTTCTACATCCATGCCAGCATCTGAAGCTTTGAGACTTTGTGATGTGGGCCATTCTCACTGGGTGATAGGTGATATCTCAGGTGGTTTTGATTTGCATTTGTCTGATGATTGGGATAATGAGCATTTTTTCATATGTTTGTTAGCCATTCAGTTGTCTTTTTTAGAGAAGATTCTATTCATCTCTCTTGCCCAGTGATATATGGGATTGTTGGGTCTTTTTTTGTTGATTAACTTGAGTTCTCTGTAGATCCTACTTATCAAGTTTTTGTCCAATTTGTAATATGCAGTTATCTTTTTCCATTCTGAAGGTTGTCTATTTGCTTTGGTTGTTGTTTCCTTATTGTACAGAAGCTTTTCAGTTTAATTAAGTCCCATTTGTTTGTTTTTGTTGTTGCAATTGCCATGGATGTCTTCTTCATAAAATCTTTCCCTAGACCAATATTTTCAAGTGTTTTCCCCACACTTTCTTTGAAAATTTTTATTGTTTCTTGTCTTAGATTTAAATCTTTTATCCATCTTGAATCAATTTTTGTAAGTGGTGAGGGGGCAGGTCCAGTTTCAGTCTTCTACATGTTCTCTTTCTGTCTTTATTTACTAGTTAAAAAGGGCACTATTGGTGATGAGATAGCCACTAGGACTGACAGGGGAAAGTGACCCTTTGAGCTTCAATGCAGAAGAGGTTCACTGATGTCCAAGGAATATTACTTTTGAATTTTCTACCTTTTGCTCTTGCAAAAGAATGAAAGATTAGAAACATGAAAAGATTCACTGACCATAGGATACAGGCAATTTGTTACTTGTTTCCACTCAGCACTGGGAGAAGGGAATTTTGATTAAAGCTTAATTTTCTTGATCATTTGGAAAGTTTAAGCACTGGAATGTACCTTTTGAAGGAGGTTTTGAAAATGTGGGGTGGGGGGTGTGTGTGTGTTAAAGAGAAGCACTACTCCATTCCTCTGGATAAATTTCCGCCTACTCAGGTCTTTCTTCTTGCTGCAAGGTCATAGGTTTTAAATAATATAGATTTGAGTTTAATTCTGGTCTGCACAACAGCTGAATGCTTTCTTCCTTATCTGTAAACTCTAGGAGGATGATAGGGAGGATTAAATGAGAAGAGTCAAGTCGCAGAAGGAGGAAAGCACAGGGCCCAGTATACTTGATTAATTACAGCTACGGTTTTGTGAAGGTTTGGCTGATGCTTCTGATGGTGAGAAGTGTGCTAAGGCAAGCATAGAAAGAGCTTCCTGCCTATATTGTCATATTCAGTCAACATTAATTCTGCAAATGTTTATAAAGTGTCTACCATGTGTCCACCATGGGGTTAGACACCAGGGGTAAAGGAATAAACAAATAGGTATGACTCCCATGCTTACCGTGCTTAGAAACTAGTCAGAGGTGAATATTAAACTGAGATCATAAACATAAATATAGAAATGCAAATAGGGATAAGCTCGCTCAAGGAAAATTCACAGTTTCATAGAAGAATATAAAGAGAGAATGAAATTTAACTGAAGGGTGAAGCATGACCTTTCTGAGGATGCACCGCTGAGATGTGAAGACTCAGAATGAGATGACAGGCAGATAAGCAGGTGGGGAGCTCTCCAGCAAAGACACGGCAGGGGCAAAGGTCCTTAAGCAGGGAAGAAATATGTGCACTTGAGAAATTGCTGGGAGACCAGTGTGGCTGAAATTTCATTGCAGGGAGAAAATTGGTATGACAGGAAGAAGGAGAAATAGACGGGGCCAGATCCACCTGGTTAAAGACCAGCATGCTTCTTCCCTAAATGCAATGCAGAGTTATTTTGAATAGATGAGTGACATAATCTAGTGTACATGCTTTAAGAAACAGTTAGAACAGCTGTGTGGATATTGGAGAAGGGAGTTGCAGAGCAGAAGAGGATGACCAGTTAAAAGCTACTGTATTATTCCAGGGAAGATGAAATATGGCTTCATGGCAGTAAAAGAGATGAATGAATATTTTATATACATACCTATCTATGCTAGATACTACTTGATGTATCCTCCTGTTTTCAAATCAATAAAACATACGTTAGAAAAAGTTAATACAACTTGCTCAAGGTCACACAAGTAGAGAGCAGTGTTGCTGGAGCCTTGCTTTATATCTGGCTTGATTCTTAAGTCCTTCACCTTAAGTATTATTCTATTCTGTGTTTGCCAGCTGATCTAGAGAATGAGTCTAGATTCTCTCCTTTTGCCCTGGCACCAGTGATCCTGTTCAGCTTCCAAACGCTTGGGTTTTGGAGTAACTGAAGAGATGGCAAATATGCCAGGAGCAGCTTCTGAGGCAACCACAGCCGGTTTCAAATCTGCTCCAATATCACTGTCACCAGGAGGCTTCCTCTAGAGTGCTCTAAGGTTTCAGAAAAGAGGCCTTTATGGAAAGAGAGAGGAATTACTGAAGCTTTAACCTCATACATTAAGAGAAGTGGAATGGTAATTGCTTTATATTGTGTGGTGCTGCAAATAATTAAACAAGAGAATCAGAATAAGTGTTTTGAAAAGAATGTGGAAGATCATCAAGCAGAAGTGTTTTGATCAGGTGGTGAATAAGGATTCAGAAGAGATTATTAAGAGAACATGCTTGCCGGGTGGTAGGGGAAGAAGAAATAGACTGATTGCATAGGTGCAGAGAGGAAATAGAAAACATGTCAGATATTAGAGGGGGAAAGTACAGGATTAACTGATACCACTCCTGAAAGATTACTATATGCAATTAAATGCATCAATCATCTCATTTAATTTACTTTCACAATAATCCCTGTTTACTGAGGATCAGAGATATCCAGACATTTGCCTTGTATCACATAAGTGATACAAGTGATATTAGCTAGTAAGTGATATTAGTCTGCCTGCCTGTCTCTTGAGAGGAGCGCATGTGTTTTCAGGAAATCCTGCCTATAGTTTTTGCCTCTAATCCTAAACAGAAAGGGACCCATAAAAGGGAGTACAAAAGAGAGGAAAATAAGTTACCTATATAATCTTTGGAATGACGTCTCTTTAGAAGACAATTGCTCTGGCTGAAAGAATTAAGTGAAAGCTGCAAAGCTTGACAAACAACACAGGCAGATGCTCAAAGGCTGCATCTCTGGTGACAGAATGAGGTTTCTTGGGAGTTACTGCAGATACCAGACAAATGATGGTATAGTTTGAACCATGCGTGGAGAATAATAAAGGCGATGGGATTTCTGTTCTCACTGTCCTCTGCTTTAGTTTAACACACTGTGCAAGAGGCAGGAAGTGGTGTGGGAGAGGATTTATACTAGAGCTTTGGAATATTAAAACGTACGTGATGCCAACAGTCAGAATGTAAGCGATTGCCGTTTGGTCAAGGGAGTTTATTTCTAGTGAGAGGATGCATCCGAGACAGAAGGGACTTGTGGATGCCAGGCCAAGGCTGTTCCAGGGAGGAAGAGGGTGAGCCCCTGAGAGAGGCTGTGGGTTGCATCCGTCCCAGAGCTGGCTGCTGGCTGTAGTGACAGTTGCCATTTATCAAGCACATTCTATGCCAGGTACTGTTCTAAGTGCTTCCCATGATTTAATACCACATCATCAAATTCCCATAAAATCCTATTTTACAGATAAGAGAACAGAGGCAGAAAAATGTTTAGAAATTACTCCAAGGTCATACCACTAGTCAGTGTTAAAGTGGGGATTGGAGCCTCCCAGATTTGACTCAACAACCTGGGTGTTTAACCACTGCTCGGCCCTGTCTCTAATATAATTCCCACATTTGTTTTTCTATCTTTCTGAATCAGTGAGCAGAGTAGATTCTTTTAAAGACCCTCTTCACTTTGCCTGCTTAAAAATCACTCTTCAGAAGCATTGAAAATGTTGACTTCCAAGAAGCTTCTCCACCCCAGAGCTTTCTATAAACATCATTCTCTTTTACGTAAAATTAAACCCTAGATTTGAAACTTAGGGATCAAAGTACTTTTTATAGGACTGAATATACAAAAATAAATATTAAACTTTTTGATTAGAGTAGCTTGAAACTGCCAATTAAATATGTATAATTCTGTGAAGGTTATCTTCTCCTTTTGAAACCTATAGGGTTAACTTTTCCTCTGTAACAGGGTATACCGGGGTTTGGGTTGGAAGTGTCTGAGTGGACCAAGATTCAAAGGAGAGTCTCTTCCCTGGAAGCTGTGGCCCCAAGGTTCAGAGGGAGGTTTACTTCATGAGGGCAGAGAAGGAAGGCCTAATATAGGCTGGAGATGAGATACTCAGATGGGAAGTGAGGGTCCAGTGTCATGGTGATTAGCCAGAGGCACCATCAAGATAGGGAGTAATTATCTAGACCAGCACGTCTGTATGTGGTGGCTGATGCTGAGAGTTTTCTGGGAGAGCTGACTATCTAATGGGCAGCATTGGGTCAGATTGAATGTCCAGACTCCATTTGGAAAACACATACAGTGGAAGGAGAACTCAGAGCAGAATGACAAGACACTCTCCCCAATCAACTGTCATGGTTCAAAAATTCACTCTCTCATGGAACATTATCTTGGTCTTTTTTCATCATAGTCACTCTCCGTAAAGTTACCTGAATTTTTTTTTCCCATATGGCACACTTGGCAGAAATGAAATTTCTGACTTTCTCTTCTCAGAGACATTTTAATAGCAGCCATCAGAGCCAAGAGGGAAACATGAACTTTTCCATTTTTAATTACTTCAAATGGGAGTCAGGAGAGGGTTGTTGCTGTATTGGTCAAGAGCAAAGGTTTTTCTTAGATAAGTTAGGCTCTATCTACCTCTGCTACTTATCTGTTACACGTCCATGATTCTGTCTGTAGGATCTTGGGCAAGGTTATCTGGTTAGTAAAATGTTATAATCATTTCAAGACCATAAAAGTGTTTGCAGAATTGAGTTTGAGATTATTAAATGAGGCTTGTGCTTAGCAGGAACCTACGATGTTAGCTGTTATTTTTATTGACAATATTATCATTAAAAATGACCAACTCCTGGGGAGGTGCCTGTGGCTCAAGAAGTAGGGTGCCAGCTCCAAATGCCGAGGGTGGAGGGTTCAAACCCAGCCCTGCCTCCCCCCTCAAAAAGACCAACTCCTGCAGAGTTCAAATGGAAGAGGAGAAAGACCTTGTTTTCAATCACTTCAGATCCTGCCTAGGACATAGCAAGCACCCCCTCCAGGGGCATTATCACGCTTGGGGTATTACTGCTGTCCTGAGATGCTGGGTACAGAGCAGCCTAAGAAGCAGCTCAGGATCTGTTCAAAAAGGCCACCTTCACCCTCATTGCACTGAAATTCTCTCTCACCCTTACATTTATTTTATTTTCACAAATTTTGTTCAAAAGAACCACTCAAAGCTCATAACTATATTTCAACCATAGAAAATAACTATCTTCACCTTGACACACAGCCAGTTTCTAATTTAAAGTATTTGGTCCCTTACAGGAATAAACAATGAGAGAAAGCAGACTGTACAAATGCTTGATTTAGGAACCGGAAGAAATTAATGCCATTTCTTCTCCCTTTTGGGGGGTTCAAGGATGAAACTGGATTTCTCCAACCTCTCTTAAGGCACACTGGGTTGATGTGAATTATGGACCCTGGTTTAAGAGTAGAAAATAAGGAACCTATAAAACTAAGAACGTATTTGTTAACAATATAACTAAAATAAGACAAACTACCTCAAACAGTTTTAATATTCCGAAATAGACAGCTTCACCACTGCACATCATGAAGTGGAATCCCTGTGCATTGTTGCTTTACTTCCTATGTCTATGTGACTTGCATTGTCTGTGACTTGCAGACAATGATTTGCCTGCTAGGTTTCGTTGCCCCGAGATTTGTAATTGGCTTACATGTTATTTGTGTAAGTAGCTCTACAGGCCCAAAGCTGTCTGGCCAGGAACACCGAGGCCTTTTCCATGAGAGATTGCTTTACTCCTTGCCACTCAGTTTCTCTTGATTGTACAGAAGAGTGACAAGAAACCAGAAAGGAAACATTATGTTTTACAGTTTGGTAGGAAAACCAAAAGGAACAGACAAGGCAATCTGCGGTTCTTCTCCCATATGGGTGACAACAATGCAGTTGAAAGAATGAGCACTAATTAGCGAAATGAAAAGCTCTCGCTTTGATTGTCGAAGAGTTTAAATTTAGGGCAATCTGAGATGCTTTTCCAATTCTCTCAGGAACTGCGAGCATTTCACCTGCAAAATCTGGTCAATAAGACCCTTTACATATCTCAGAGGGAATATCAGAGAAACTATCTAGAAAAAATGCTAGGAGTGATTCCACTTGAGAATTAAGTAATTTGATTATTCACACATATATTATTCTAAAAAGTGAGCAAAAATATTGTTCTGAAAAATTCTTTAATTATACTTCCATAGGCTATAGAGATATATATTAGAAGGAGAGTTTTTAAATAAAAAAAAATTTTTTTGAGACAGAGTCTCACTTTTCACCTTACTGTGAGCGTCACAGCTCACAGCAACCTCAAACTCAAGCAATTCTCCTACCTCAGCCTCGCAAGTAGCTGGGACTACAGGTTTCCGACACAATACGCGGCTGTTTTTAGAGACAGGGGCTCGCTGTTGCTGAGGCTGGTCTCCAACTCCTGAGCTCAGGCAATCTACCCACCTTGGCCTCCTAGAGTGCTGGGATTATAGCTATAAACCACAGTGCCCAGCCTTGAAAATGGTATAGAACCTACTATATAAATATATTGCTGTGGACTGAACAGTGGAAGAAGTTATTTCTACACAGGCCAAATGGCCATATTTGGAAATCAGATGAATGGTATCCACAGAATTTTTCCTTTCTGACAAATTAGTAAACACAGATAAATAGAAAACAACCATGTGTGCTCTTAAGATCTTTGCTAGAGACTGCATGTTAGTCTCCCTCCAAAATTTCTAGGTTGAAATCTAGGCGTGAGGGCGTTTGGAGGCAGAGCCCTCTTGTCAAAGGGCCCCTCAGAGAGCTCCCTTGTACTCCCCCCATGTGATCACACAAGGATCGCCTTCTATGAGTCGGGAAGTGACCCTCACCCGAAATCAATCTGCTGGTGCCTTCATCTTGGACTCCCAGCCTTCAGAACCATGCAGAGTAGATTTCGAATGTTCATAAGCCATCTAGTGTGTGATATTTTAGGTACAGCAGTTCAAACAGACTGAAATAAACATTTACCAATCTAATAATGTGCAGCCCATTCTTTTCCTGGAAGCAGATAAGTGAATAGTATTCTGGGTTCCCATAATGTTCTTCCCTTCAAAAAGAGAAATCAGGACATCCACATTACCTCCAGTCTCATGATGTCACTTTCATTATTTGTTGTTATCCAGAAACTACTAGCAGAGAATCAGTAATCTAATTTGTAGTTTTTCTTGGTACCCTAGTTTATAATGTGACTGTGTCAGGAGACAAACTCATTTCAAGATGATGTGCTCTTGCGAACAACTCACTCATCTTGCTATTCAATTCCATTGTACCAGCATTAGATGCAGCTTTTTGTGATCTGAGGCTCTTTCTGATGGGCATTCAAAACACCCAGACAAAGAAAACAAAAATGAAGTAAGAGCGAGTAGATGCACATTCCCTTTATCCTGGTGATAATTTTTTTTTTTTCCCCTGACTGTCTGCCTTGGGCTCCAATTATGATATCCATTGAGTACAAGAGATCTGACTTTCAGAAAATGAGATTCCATCCTCTTTTCTTATCCTGCCTACCACATATATCTAGACAACTTCTGAATTATCAGCACTTGATATACTTAATTCTCATATGTGTTTCACCTTGTACATTAAGCTTCCTAATAAACCCAGCCTGGTACAAATACAGGCCTTAAGGCTGATGTGTACACAGATTTCCAGCACCAAAAATAGTTCGCTCATTGATGTCATGATATGAGGAGATCAAAATGATAGACCTGGCAGTGATTCTAAAAAGGAATTTGACATTGAAAACCTCACATGGAAAAACTACAATCTCCTGGCTATTGTAACAGGAATATTGCAACTACATTAATAAAGAATGAAAATTCTTGGTTCCACTTATGTATAATTATAATCTTCAACGACTAACTTGGCTTCTGTTTAAGCCCGAAGGGAATTTACTTACATTTATGATAAAGGAAGAAGTATATTGATGACTTAATAATCAATACTCTGTTTTTCTTCCTTCCTTGAAGAAGATATTTTGGATTCAGGTGAGCCATCATTTCTTCCTTAAATTTACGCTGACTTCAATATTGTACCAAATCTGATAATGTATAAAATTGGATGAGACTCTTTACAATTGCCTGAGTGACCTTAGGAAGTTAAAAAATGTCTGATGCTCTGCTCAGAATTTTTCCAGGAGAGTGTTTTCCTTTTAAATACATGTCAATAAATACAGCCTACAGAATACCCCAGCATATAGACAGCCGAAAGCTCAAAGAAATAACATAAAGAAAAAAAGTACTAGTAGATTTGTGAAACTAGACCTAAGAGGTGATTTCAGGCAAAATTAGATCTAATATTTTGTTATTTAATAAACGACTTTACTAGAAGCCAAAGGAAACTTTGGCTCTGATATAAAGGCCAATATAAAATTAAGATTAGGAAATATGAAATTGTTACCTGTGCATCTTCACTTCTCTGAAAATTTTATAAAAACACAAATCTATTTTAATAACTAGACCAGATATTTACCTCAATTTCTTCTCTATTTCTTAAATGATAATGTTGTATATATTAGGCATAAAATAAGCATATTTATTTTCCAAGATAAGATCAGTTAAAATATCTGCCTTTAGTTAATGCTTTAGGAACAGTTTGAAATTAATCCTTAGTGGTAGATACAAATCTCCACGATCTTTTTTCTTTTTTAATTTCAGAGTAATATATGGGTACAAATGATTAGGTTACATGGTTTGCATTTTTTTGGTAAAATTCTAAGTCGTAGTTGAGCCCTTCACCCAGGATCTTTGCCATATACCCCTTCATTGCATCTATTAGGTGAGACCTTACTGAATCAGCTTCTACCTCCTCCTCCTGCCCCTCACTCCAACCCTCCCACCCATACTAGAATTTAATTGTGTGTGTTTTTTTTTCTTGTGTGAGTGCCTAGTAGCTCATCTACTAGTTTCATGTTAGTATTGAAATGCTTATTTCCATAAAACATGCATTGGGTGCTTGTTTTTCCATCCTTGTGATCCTATTTATTGTAATACATTGAGCATAGTTTTATCCAGACAAATATAATCTCTGCTTTGTCTTCAAAGGAGAATTCCCCTCGTGTACTCAAATGTAAACCTATTAATCTACTCAGCCTTATTGTAAAATTCAAAACCAACTTGCAATACAAGATGCATTTGTTTCAAGGAAAAACGAAATGAGTTACTTTTCTATATTTTTAAAAACTAGGACATGAGGCTTTATAGGGTTAAATCATCTTCTAAATGTCTTCACAAATTTTAGGATTTGATTTTCATTATAATATTCCAGGGAGACTAACTCCTTAGATTGTAAGCTTCTTGTAGGCAGAAGCCGTGTGTGTTTGACTCAATAGTGTGTAATGGAGACTAACTCCTTAGATTGCAAGCTTCGGGTAGGCAGAAGCCGTGCATGTCTGACTCAATGGTTTGCACATGGTACCTAGTCCTACGTCTGCAGCTCAGTAGCTATTTGCTGGCTTTGTGTGTTAAAGCCACAGCTACATGAAACCACCCCTGTTTCATCTTTGCCAATTAAATAGTAGGAGATTAAAAAAAATGCAGTGTTTAATAACCTTTCCCAGCTCTTTGATTTCACAGAATGATAGAATTTTATGCCTTAGAGAAAACTTCAGGATTATATATTCAGTTTCCTCATAGCTAAATGTGTTGTTTCCCAAGTAAAATAATTTTATTGTGGCTGTCAGGTTAATTTAGCTTTTCAAAAATTAATATTATTGACAGAATTAGAGTGATTAAAATGGTGTTTTGATTAGTGAAGTATACATTCTAAACTACTTGCAACACGACTGTGTTCTAGTTTCACTTCTTATTTTCTTAATGTTTTGGTGTGTCTAATGGTTTTTAAGTTACATATCTACAGAAAAATGCAATATATAGACAGCCAAAAGCTCAAAGAAATAACAGAGAGAAAAGTTCTTACCCCTCACCCCGCCCACCCTCACCCCCCCTTGGTTTTCAATGTCCTTTTCATCTCTCTGTACCCTTGTGTGCCCCTGCTGAGCATCCAGTCATCAGAGATTACACGTGGTGTTCGTTCTTCCATTCCTGAGATATGTCACTTAGGATAATGGTCTCCAGTTTCATCCAAGTTGCTACAAAGGACATTCTTTTATTACTTTTTATGACTGAGTAGTACCCTGTGGGGGATGTGTGTGACATTTTTTAATCTACTTCTCTATGGGAACTTATGTTTTTATAATAAAAAAAGAAAATAAGCTAACATGTGCTAAACAGATATGTGCTAAAACTTAGTAAAATAAGAAAATTGTCACAGGACTACCATCATAAAAGTCAGAGTGGTGATTACGCCCTGGAGGCAGAAATTTGAGTAGCAGGAACAGTGTTTTCTGGGGTTGCAGGCAATTTCTCTTCCTGATGCTGGTGCTGCTGTATTGCATTTACCTTGTAATTATCTATTAATCTGAACGTCTCTTCACATGTGTGCTGTGCTACATTTTATAATTTTTAAAAAGAAATGAGAAAGAGTATTCATTTTATTAGCATGGATCATAGGAAAGGCACAGTTCAGAAGGCAATCCCGTTCCTCAGTATGGCTATAGAAGTCATTCCTGGAATATTAGCCAAATTATATTGTACATTTCTTTAATTCCTCTGGAATAGCTAACATAAAAAATATAGAACATATCAAGTATTCAGGTGGATATGGACTAACTGGAATGCTCATAATCTATAGATGGAAATGTAAATTGGTACCACCACCTTGGTAGACTCTTCTATTAGGGAGTATCATGTACATACCTCTGACCCATTATATTAGTGAGAGTTGTCCAGAGGAAAGAAGATAGATAGATAGATAGATAGATAGATATTTCCCATAAGGTGTTGGCTCATGTGATTACTGAGGCTGAGAAATTTCACAATCTACTGCTGTAAGTTAGAGGCCCAAGAAAGTACAATGGCGTAGTTCTAGCTCAGACCCGAAAGCCTGATCCAGGAGAGCTGGTGGCACAAGTCCTAGTCTTAGTTCGAGATCTGAGAATTACTTCCAATGGTATAAGTCTAGGTCTAAGTTCAAAGGTCCAAGAGGCAGAAGTACCAATGTCTGAGTGCAGAAGAAAGTGCATGTTACAGCTCTAGCTGAAAGCAAACTCACTCTTCTTCCAGATTCTTGTTCTATTCAGGCCATAAGCATACTGGAGGATGCCCATCTGCCCTGCCCTGCAGGATGAGCCTTCAGTCCACCTGTCCTAATACTAACTTATTCTGTAAAGCCTTACAGATACACCTAGGAATAATTTTTTTACCACCTATCTCGATATCCGCTAGCCCAGTCAAGTTGACACATGAAATTAGCCATTATACCAAATAATTCCAGTTATATGCATATATACAATAGAAACATGTTCCTCAAAGGACATGTGCTAGAATGGTCATAGCAGCACTAATCTTAATTTCTCCAATTCAGAAACTGTCCATATGCTTATCAACGGTGGAATGGACAAATGGCAATATCATCACACAATGGAATACTATGCAGCAATGAAAGTGAATAATCTACAATTGCACACAATGGTTGGAATAAGTCTCACAAATATAACATTGAACAAATGAAGAGCATACAGAATGTGTCTATAGAGTACCTAAATAGGCAAAATTAATTTGTGCTGTTGGTAGTCAGTACACAACTATTCTCTACAGGTAGGAGTTGGAAGGGATCACAAAGTAGTGCTTGCAATAGTTAATTTTTTGATATGGGTACTAGTTAAAAGGATAGGCTCAGTTTTGAAAATTTCATTAATGTAAAGATACGAATCATGCCCTTTGTAGTCCACAGACTCTTATTCAATCAACAACAGAAGTTATCAGTATCAATATCATATCAAAGAATGTATTAAAGACAAAAAACAATGTTTGTTCCTTAACATTATGCCAGTCCCATAACAATCTGTGTCTTTACCCACAGATCAGAGAATTAGCTAGATTGAAAAGACACTAGCAAAAAATGCAATTTTAAAATAAGCAAAGATTAGCAATAGCTTAGGACCTCATCCTCTGCAAATGCATGACTTTCCATTTGTTTAACAGATTTTCTCAAACACTGATGGTTGCACAGAGGATTACCTCATCTACTTCGGGTTTGGCTTCAGTAATAATAAAAAATAGTCTTAAACTAAACTAAAAATTACACATTTTTATGGGCTTGGAAACAAAAGTTATCAAATTATTGTGTATCAATTCTAAGGTCAATGAAGTGAGAATCTCTGGTCGATGAGTATCTAATATCTTTTAATTATTATCAATGTAACATTTTCCTCTCCTGGGTTTCTGAATCCTGTTTGCAAACCTGTGCTCTTAGAGCAATCAGAGTTCTGTTGCCTTTGACAAGTGTGCATGATAATACCTGTTTACAATACCTGTTTTGTATCACCCTTCCTGGACAATGTCTGTGGGTCCATCAGGATTAAGATGGCAGCTGGAAGAACTAAAGCAGGGAAAACGAAGAACCCAATTCATCAGAGAAATTCCTTTGAGGTTGCTGAGATACTCTGGCCACTGGAGCTGAGGGAGAGAGTTGGTATTGCCAGCCAGTGGGGAAACCAGGCCTTGTGAATGAGCACAGCTATGGGAATAATGAGTGGGTTGGGCGGAGAGATTATGGAATGTCCCTTGTTTATTTGTCTGTGTCCTGGCACCTACTGTATATTAATTTCTTTCCCTTCCTGATGCCGTGGATCTCCGGCTCTGTCTTCTCTACTCTCTACTATAGTAGCATATGCTACTGATCACCTTCTCTGTGCCAGGGGCAATATTAATTTTCATGTGTAAACTCCTTTGATCCTCACAGCCGTCCTCTACATCATTACCTACATTTCACTGATGGGGAAACTGAGGCCTAGGGAGGTTAATTAAAAATTTTAAAGGTCAAAGAGCCAGTGTGTGTTTGAGCCAGATCAGCGACATGTGGAGTCTGCCTCTGACCACTAAAGTCTACTGGCTGGGAAGGACTTTCAATTTTCCAGCCTGGAGCACCTACCAGTTTGCTCTGCGAGGAGCAGGGACAACTGACATATGAGATTCCACATTCTGTCAAGGGGACTTAGACTGATTTCATGGGTGACAATAGATCTAAAACCTATTTACCAGTGGAAATACCTGATCCTTTTATGGGAACTGTGACAAAGAGGAAAGGGTGCCCTCATGCTGTTTCCCGGTATCTGGTAGGAACTTACAAGGTGAAGGAAGTAACGCTGTTACTGAAGGTTGAGAGTAGGGAAGGAAAGGAAAACAAGCAGAAAAAACCAGGGAGACAAAAGCCTGACTTTGGTGTTCTTTCTACATCACTGGCAGCCCCCATGATTCTGTCACACAGATCCTACCTAGATGGGTCTGACACACAGATATGAGGTCAGAAAGAGAGTCATTTTCACCACCCACAAGGCAATTCTAAGTCTCTGCCTTTGGGATATGCTTCTGGACTCCTTGATTAAATCCATTAAATAAATTGCTTCAAGAAAAGGAAGTACTCAATAAATAAAATGGCTTGGCACTGCTCTCCTTCCATTAAGGAAGGGGTGTGGGGAACGCTGTCCTAGTACTGATCGTAACATGCAGATCTCTGAAAAAAGGTACAAATGCAGGCAGTGCCACTGGGGGGGGGGGTCCCACCAAACTGAAATGGCACAGGACATCTCTTGTCCCCTACCACATGTCCTCTTGGCACACTTTCACACTTTTTCTCTAGGCACTGCAATGAATTCTAGCAGTGAATTTTTACAGGTGTAACCTGACAGCACTATACTGCTCTTATTTTTGACCTGGGGATTCTTGGATGTGGTAGCATGGGATGGATGTAAGTGCTATAAGCACCTCAGGTGGCCCATTTTGACTCATGGTGGTAGAAATGTAGCCCTTTGTCTCCCCAAGGTAGATATTCCGAGACGAAGCCTTCATGACGCCTCAGAAGGTCTTGTCTGGGTTGAGCTTCAGTCGTCCACTGCAGAGATCAGGGAGGCATATTACAGGTGAGTTGGCTCCTCTCCTGCTCCGTTTCACTCTCTCTAGCATTTCCTTCCAGTCCTCTTATCTCACTTGCTCAGTAAGACATCTGCACCAAACTCCTGTCTCACTTTCTGCTTTCAGAGAAGGGGGATGGGGAAATAGATCTCAGGCTAACACCAACGTAAAAGTAGAGACAGTGACAAAATAGAAAGATAAAAGGGTGTGTCCAAATACAAGAGGTTGTCAAAAGACAAAATTGCAACAAATTTAGTTTAAATATCTAATTGCCTCTTATTTGCAATTTTAGAATCTGGTAACACCTCATTCTATAACTAGAATGAGTGTTCTGCTGGGCATGACAGAAAGGTTGGTTTTTGGAAGATGGAAACAAGAAATCATACACACAAAAAAGTGGATTGGTTAACATCAGGTCACATAGGCCACTTCTCTTATAAGGTTAACCCCCCACTTTCTCATTCTGTTGACTCAGGGCTCTTTCTGATTGGCTGCAGTTAATCTCCTATTTTCAGGGAAAAAAGGGGTCCATTTGAGGATTTATCTACTTTCTTAAAGTTTCAGTTTGATTATGTGGCATTTAGCATTAGTGATTCCACTTTGGTTTGGTCTGTTCTGCTGGTGCAGGAGGCCAGTCCAAAACAATGATGGCTTCTCTTCAATTCTGTTTAATAGTGTGTACATATTTACCATCCTTAAATAGTATCCAAAAAATGATTTGAGACAGTTTATGATAATAAAATTCTTTTTTAAATAAAATTCTTATAATAAACCCAAAAGCATTAACACAATCAAAAGGCAAAACTGCATTGTAAATGAGAAGATATTTACATCAAGTTCCCAAATATGCAGGAATTGTAGCAACTGAATGGAACCTCTGTGTGTGGATTTCCTAGCAATAAAGGCAAATATGGAAACACATCCCCCTCAGTATTCCTTAGCTGAAAGTGAACTCACTAATCAGAAAAGTAAGTTCTTTCTGGATGTCTGGATATTACTCCATGATAAATTGTATGAACATGTTTTTTATATATGGGACATGGATAATGTAATAAATAGTGTTCTTGATAGCAGAGTTATAAAAATTACAGAGGCCCCCGTGGGTGCTTCATGAATTGGCTCTTCAATAGTGCTAAAGCTATGCTATGTAAAATTCTAGAACTTTTCTTATCTTCATTCTATGAGTAGGGCCAGAAGAAGAAAGCCCCATTTAAGATTTTGCTTCAACAATAGGTTTCTGGGCAGGATAAATTCCGAGGCCTTGTTCCTCTCAGGAAAAAAAAGCCTGTGTGGGGGGCGGGGTGGGAGAGGATGGAGGGCATGGTGGGTGGAAGGGGCTAGAAGATCTGGGTTGTTTAAAATGCACAAAAAGGGCTAGGCGCCTATAGCTCAACCGGCTAAGGCGCCAGCCACGTACACCTAAGGTGGTGGGTTCGAATCCCCAGCCTGGACCCGCCAAAACAACAATGATGGCTGCAACCAAAAAATAGCCAGGCGTTGCGGTGGGCACCTAGAGTCCCAGCTACTTGGGAGGCAGAGGCAGAGACTCGCTTGAGCCCAGGAGTTGGAGGTTGCTGTGAGCTGTAATGCCATGGCACTCTACCCAGGGGGACAGCTTGAGGCTCCTGTCTAAAAATAAAATAAAATAAAATAAAATAAAATGCACAAAAATACATTTAAATTCAAGCTGATTGGAGGATAAAAAAATGACCATTACCTAAAAATCAGAGATCAACTATAGTAGAATTAGACTGTGATTTCAATAATAAATTCGGAGCAAGACTGTATCCTGATAAACTTGGAGTCAGATAAGATAGTTCCATCTTGCATTCCCAGATAATTAAATAAATTAACATGTTAAACAACATTTTTAAATTATGTGCGTATGACAAATTTATTGCAAATGTCTCTATTTTCTCCTGTTCTATGGCAGACACTCCTGTTGGCGTTCTTTCCTCTTGATCTCGGAAGCAACTTCTGAGTTTCTCAACACACACTCCAGACGCTGAACAGAATGAGAATGGTGCGGTTGAGTTGAACACTATTGGTTGTCATTTATGCATTTTAACAACCTGGATGAGAAAATATGCCTGCTAAGAATGATTTTTGATTGAGAATAATAAATATTTATCTCTTCTTATTCACACTAAATGAACCACAGCTCTCACAGCTTCTTCAGGCTACTTTTGGGTTACAAATAGAATTTGTTCACTATGTTCAATGCTAAGAACAAATAATGTGTGGAAAATGGAGTGAGATTTGCAACCTAAGACACTTAAGAATCACGAGGGAAGTTTTCTTTTCTTTTCTTTTTATTTTTTTTTTTCATCTGGCTTAAAAAAATTGGTATATCAGATGAGACAAATTAGAGGTAAAGTGATATTCTTTACCTTAATGAATCAATTTGCCAGAAAGATAATACTCCCAACAATAGATCTAAATGTCTACCAAGCATTATGGTAGCTTTCATTTATTTAATAAAAAGAAGACAGCATGACATAACACACCTTCCAATCCTTTTGTTGTTGTTTGTTTAACAGGCCTGGGGGCCAGGACTCTAACCACTGAGCTACCAGCAACCAGCTCACACCTTCCACTCTGAAGGACACTTCCACAAATTCCTTTTCCCACCCAATCTCAGCCCTCCCCACCATTCCAACTACAGGGTCATGTGGATCAGGCCCTTAGAATTCTTGGCAAGGCGATCGCCAAAAGAAAAACTAGATTTACAATTGTAACAAAAGTGCTAACAGGATGAAACCCTTCCTAGATCATTGTACCATTTTTCATCTGATAATATTGTGGCACGACCTCCTCCAGGAAACAAAAATCTCTTCCATTATCCAGGTCTCATCCCTGATACCTGAAATACAGTGAATTGCTGTTGCTCAGAGAAGCAGCTCTGATCATGGCCACGGGTGAGATGTAGAAAGGAAAACATATATTCTATTTTATAGACTTTAACAGCAATCCTTTCTACCTTTAATGGGAGTAGATTAATACAATGTTCACAGAGTATGTAAGGAATAGTTAAGGATGTTTGTTTAAAAATGTGTGAAACTCCTTTGAAATAAGTAATGCTACAACTAAATATTCATTTATTAAGTTTCTAATGTTATATATCATTTCTGGCTTATAGATATTAATTATCATAGCAGGATAGAAAAATGTAACTAAGAGTAAAGTTGACTACATTTTAGGTCAATAGGAGTTGTACTAAGGGAACTTAAACTATAATAAGGAGTTAAAGAATTACTAAGATCACTGTATGCAGAGGTCTGTTCTCATGAATAGTATATGAAAATATTATTATTGTTTTAATAACTTTCATCTATTAGTCTAGTGAGAGCAGTATATTTTGTTCCTGAATTTCTTTCTGGTCATGGTGGATAAGTTTCAGGGAGATTAATTCTAGGTTACTGAGTTCTGTTGATTAAAAAACGAAGTACATACTGCAAGCATAAAGAGGATCTCGGTTGTCCCTTGGAAATGGAAGGCATTTATTTGTATGTACAGAGGCATGTTTAATTCAGTGAGAATTATTTAGTACCTTTAGTCATACAGTGTGAGCATGAGGAAGAGCCTTAGGGATTTCCTAGTTCAAAGGTTCTCAAAGCACATTCTTCAGAATCTGGAGGCCGCTTGGATGTGCTAGGGTCCTGCCCACTCAGCTCCTCACATATACTTTGGCATGACCAGTTATATTTTTGACTGTTTTATGTTATGGTATGACTTGTAGGGTTTCACTTTTAAAAAGAATTCTGCTACTAAAAATAGTCCTCTAGTCTCAGTACCCCCTCCTTTTACCAGTAATAATTGTGGGATCTCATGTTCTGTAAGGACTTCACCATAAAGATGATGGTTTAGTAGCATGGCCAGAAGCCAGTATCCTCGCTCCTCAAGTGTGGCACCTTGTCTCTACAGAATTTATGGCAATACCTCCTGTTTGAAAGTGTTTGTAATTTTTTAGGTCTCAAAGCTAGCTCTGTTGAAGAAAAAGAAATGAGTGAAACTTCCATAGGCATGGGTTTTTTTTTTTTTTTTTTTGAGACAGACTCTCCCTTACTTTGTCACCATCAGTAGAGTGTTGTGGCATCACAGTTCACAGCAACCTCAAACTCTGTGGCTCAAGTGACCCTCTTGCCTCAGCCTCCCAAGTAGCTGAGACTACAGGTGCCAGCCGCAACACCCAGCTACTTTTAGAGATGAGATCTAATTCTTGCTCAGGCTGGTCTCGAACTCCTGAGCTCAGGAAATTCACCTGCCTTGGCCTCCCAGAGTGCTAGGATTATAGGTGTGAGCCATGGTGCCTGGCCCCTATAAGCATGGTTTTTATGTATAAATATTAGTTGTTTCAGAAGGCAGAAATACTTGGCCATGTTGATGAATCTGAGTAATATGCTACATGGCTACATTTGAGGCTGATCGGTCCACATCTATTCTTTCTATCTAGCCACCATTAAAATTTTGAAGTTCCTTTACCTAACATCATATAGAAAATAAATATTTGATGATAACTGTTTTAAAATGGGCTCTGTCTTTTTTACCTTTAAATACTAGGTATTGTCTTCTATGTGCATGATGACATTTAAAAAGCTACAAGGCAAGCTTTTCTAAAAGAGAAAATATGAAAAGCTAATATAAACTCAGAAAAATGTGCCAAGTTGGACATTCCTGACAGAAGATATGTACAGCAAATGTAAAAATGTAACTTGAAATAAAATTATCTAAGAATTTCAAGGGCTGTTGTTAGACATTTATGAATTAAGACTTATAAGTTTTTTGAAGGAGAGAAATGAGAAACTCACTCTGCAAATCAAACAGCCTAATTTGTGCTTGTTGAAATTTCTTTAATAGTGCTTTGATATTACAGTATTTCTTTGTCCCTACTCAATGACTACAGGTTCCTTAGGGCAAGGATCTTACCCCTTACTCATCTATGGTGCTACCTCCATAGCTCTCGTAGGCATGAGGTAGATGCGCTATTAATATTTATTTAGGGAACAAATGCATAAAAGAATAAATATGAGTGACTCTACATGCTGAGGCCCTGGGTTACTTCTGCCTTCTAGTGTCTCTTTAAGTGTGTTCAGACTTTTCTCACTTGGAGGTAAAATTAGAATTTCAATGTCTAGATTTTCTCACTATTCTATAGAATATTGCAGTTAATTTACTAATGCGATTGAAAACAATGTTCACACTTATTCTAAATCATCTCTAATGGCACAGAGGGGTAGAATTCTAGTCCAAACAAGTATGTACCGGTTAATGTGCTTACACACTGTCATGTTCAGTTATGAAAGAAAACACACAGATACAAGCCCCAAAGCACAGACACATCTGTGAGAATGAGGCCAGTACTTCATTCTGTTATTTGGGTAGGGGGGGTGCTGTGGGTAGAAACAGGGTGTTGCTCTGTTGCCTAGGCTAGACTGCAGTGGTATCATCATAGTTCACTGCAGCCTCCAATGCCTGGGCTCAAGTGATTCCCCAACTTTGGCCATCCCAAAAGGTAGGATTACAGGCATGTGCCATCACTCCTGGTCAGTACTTCACATTTTTTAAGTTCTTATTCACTTTTAGAGAAAAATAATAATAGATATTATTTAACAAGCACATACTACGTGCAAAACTCTCCATAATCATTTACATACATTACAGGATCTTCACATCATTCTTATGAAATAGGTTCCATTATTATTCCCATTATATAATTGAGGGAATGGAAGTTTAGAGAGGTTAAGTAGTTGCATATAGCTCTTACGTTGAAAGGCTTGGTTTCAAACCCAGACGTATCAGATGCCACATAGTATAATCCATTCTTGCTCATTTTTACATGTCACCTACCATATGTCAAAGGATCTGGTCTAAAAGACCCAAGGAGGAAGGTCCCAGAATGTCTGAAAGTGTCTGGAAGTGCCTCACTTCCAAACAGAGCTACGATTCCAAAATTTTTTGCTTTTTGCTTTCTCCTATTTGACTGCAGTGATTTTCTAACATCACAGGAAAGAATATTTATGTGCATTTTTAAAATATCCAATTGGCATTTCAACCAAAGCCAGGATAAACTGGTAGTCTTCTTCCCACACATGCACCCTTTAGATAGCAGCCTTCTTTTTTAGTAGGTAGCTCAGTTAGGTTCGTTTGAAACAGTCATCGCTTTTGTTCATTTACAAATCTAAAAGATCAGTGAAGTGTGAGAGTGAAATGGATATAAAAATATAGGAACATATGCAGAGGGTGCCGAAAAGAGGCAGACAATACAGTGCTTCTCAGCACGAGGGCTGCTCTGTCGCATTACTACTTGGGACATCTGTGCCCACACCAAGCTGTCTCAGAGAAAGGCTTGGAGCCAAACCATCATGCAGACCTTGTCCTCTACACACAGTTGTGGCGCCTCTGCTATTCAGAAGCACCTGCCTGCAGATACAATTTGCTCACTGATGCTGCAAGGAGCATTAGAATTATGCACTGTCTCCGTCTAATAACACCTCTGCAGTCTCTCCACAGCAGGGGCCCTACCTGGCTCTTTTCATCTTCTCGCCCTCTGTAGGAAGTAAGAACTATGATTTCTCTTGCCCTCGCAAATTAAATTGTATTACCAGGTAGCAATGGGGAAGTGCCAGCTGAACGAAATTGATGACAAAGGTAGGCAGAAGAGTTCCAAAGTCCTCAGCTGACTTCAAGGGAGAGAGATTTTATTTCAAAAGCAGTAACTCAATGAGGCATGAGCCCCAGTGTCATACAAGCACCCTGGAGTTGCTCACTAAATCTAGAACCGGGGATGGCACAGAAGGGACGTAATCTTCTAATAGCCACGTTAACCAAGGTGGCTCCATCAGCAACCACATCATGCCACCTTTTCCCCCTCGCAAATCTGTAGATTTGTAACCACATCGTGCCACCTTTTTCCCCTCCTGCATTTCTGTATTGCACTTATGCTTGAATAAGTTACTACCTTGAGACAGGGCAGTGCCTTCACTTATTACAATATCCCTACGCACAGCCAGTAGCTGTGGCTTTCAGATTACTAAATTCAAGCTCCTCAGGAAGGTACATAAATGATGTATCAGGGAGGCATGTTGTGAGAAACATTTTCTAATTGCAGAAATCTTGCTTCTTATTTCTGACAAAAAGAGATAATAAAATGTTGAATAATGTCTTTTGGATGCAGAGATTATAAATACAGTCTTCTGTGGATCCCATGCTAAGTATGTTGCTTACAACCTTTCAGATGTTCGTAACTAATAAGTGTATTGCCAGTGTCATCACCACTATTTTAATTTGTAAAGGTCGCCTAGATAGCTTTTCCCGAAGTACATTCCTGGAAACACTAATATGACATGTAGGGTTCTGGAGAAAAACCTTATCAGGAAATGTTCCTGTGAATTGGTAGAAGCAAGATATGCTCTACTGCATTTTTCACAATTATTCAATTAGAGACCTTTTTCCTCTCAAAATATCTTCAAAGATAAAAAGCCCTATTAGAATTGCCATCTGAAGAACGAATGTGAAAACAGACAGCAGCGTGAACATTGGGATGGTGGGGAGGATATGGGGATGAGAGGAGCACATTTTCCCTACTTGATTACTTTTCTTCTTCAGAATGTATTTATTTCCTTTACAGTTTCATTATATCATAATCAGACATAGAGCAAAAATAGGAAAGGTTGTGTTTATATTTCTCCTTCTTGTATTTCCAATGTAAGGCACATACTAGGTGGTAACCAGAAAAAATGCTTATTGAATAAGTGAATGGATGGAGGAAAGAATGAAAGAGTCTTCCCATGCCTCTTTGGAAGTGTGGTTACCGATGATATTAGATTTTCAAAAAGGAGGTAGGCAGTATTAGAACAGATGCTTCTGAGCCACCACAGTGGCTCTGCTTTCAGCTTTATAACTTGTAAATAATAAAATCACATGCACATTATTTCAAAATGTCAGCCTCTGTTGCTAGCTGTGTTGTTGCCTTGGCAACATAGACGATGACATTATAAGCTGTGGTCTCTGCCATGGCAGCACTTTGAGAGTTACCCTGCAGAGTGCCACAATGAGATATTTTTATTATGGATCTCTAACTGCCTGCTGGTCTGAAACTTGGTGCATGTGTGCCCCTGAGAATGAAGTTTACCATGCGTTAATTCCATTTAATATTTGGACCTAATATTTTAACTAGTACATAATTATTTTATCCTCCTTCTTCTGCTTCAGTTATGCTCACAGTGGATGGCATATTGTTTATGAAAATGTACTCAAGAGTGATGATGATAAGATTTGGGGATTTTACAGCCAAAAGAACTCATTAAACATTAGAGGGGGAAAAGCCTCCATGCATGTGCACTTTTTTTCTTCTTTTTTTTTTGCAGTTTTTGGCCAGGGTTAGTTTTGAACCCACCACCTACAGCATATGGGGCTGGCACTCTAATCCTCTGAGCCACAGGCACCGCCTGCTTGTACACTTTTGTAATTGCTAGGTAAAGACAAAAAAAAAATCAAAATTATTATCCATGATCCCAGTATTTTTAAAGAATGGACATTTTGTCCCCCAAAAGTAAAAGGGGCAATTTTAAAATAGGGGACATCCTTTAATTTGAAGAATTCCATAAAATACAGATCATGTAGTCTTTATCCATTTACCAAAGTGCTGAAAATATCATTATGGATAGATCTTGTTCCACAAGCACATATCTGAAAAGCTCTTCTCAAGAAAACAATAGGAAAATAAAAGTGAGTAGAAAATACAAGAAGCTTTTACTAGATGAGGCCAATGTTCTGTATAAGCAGAGTTCTAATCTGTCAGTGGCACCAAAGAACACAGAACAAACTTGGTTCACCATGACAGTCTCCAGACTATGTGTTCTAATTCATGGGCATTAACCTTTTCCACCAACCTTCAGCTGCTGGCACAGCCCTGTACTCCACCTCCCAATATACAGCCTCACTACTCTCTTGAGAAAATTGGGGACCAAATTCTCCTAATTCCATTTATGTAAATTATTTAAATCTCAACCTATCTTCCCCAGGTTTGGATCTTCTATTATATTATGCCCACTTGTTTGAATTTTCCAACTCTATGATAATACTTGTGCTTTAGCCTTCACCTTGTTTTTACTTTATGTTCCATAGTAAATTACCAAAGCTGCTTTGGTCTATATTAACTGTGCATGCAATTACTATGGCCCCCAAAGAAGAAATTGACTCCATTATATGGTATTCCTCACAGCAGTCTCATGGACTGTGAAGATCTGGGACTCTTATTTTCTCTTTCCCTACCTTGGTAAGCCGAGCCAAGCATATCTCCTCTTTGTTTCAGCTCCACAGCTTACCAGAGGCATGATAAATCAGGTCAGACTTGTCAACCTGGTTGTATGTGAAAGAGGTCAGAGTCCCACTGTATCTTCAAATCCCACCCTTCCAGAGGTCTTGAACCAAGATTAAACTGTGATCTCAATTTGGCTGCCTCTTCCTTGTGTGTGTATAGCACTGCCCAGATTCACAGAAAGTCAGTTAAGTGTTAGGATTAAGATATAAGCCCCACACTAAACTCCTAATAATGTTTAGCTCCCAACTCCATTTCCTTATCTGCCCACCACAATCTGTCTTCACCACCCACAGGGCACCCCAAACACTTTGGCAAAATTCACCAGTGTTTTTCTAATCGTCAAATCCAATGACATGTGCCAGTCTTATAATGTTATTTATACTCTAAAATCTTGAATTTTTTAAAAGTAAAATATGGAGGTTGTTTTCACATCTTAAAGATTTGAAAAGATTTCTCACTCTTGTTTTATTCTTCCGGTTCTGATACTCTTCCATTTTTCTCTTTGAAATTCCTCACTGTCTTTTCTTCCATAGAAAACACTTTTTCTTATGTGCACTCTTACTTTCTAACCACTTCTTCCTAGGTTCCTTCCCTTAAATGTTAATATTCTTTTAAGTTCTGATCTTGACTCCCTTCTATTTCTGTTACTCTTCCCTGTAACTCTATTTTTGTTACTTCTGTCGCTAGGTTGACTTCCAAATCTACATATTGAACTTGGGTCTGCTTCTTCATTACCAATTCTATATATTTTCCTGCTTGTTAGAACTCTTCACACAGATAAATCCCAAACTCTGCATACTCAAAGTTAAATCAGTTGTTCTATCCTGACAGCATGAGGAGCTCTGCTGACCTGCTCTTCAATGAAACTGGTGAAAAACTTTTTTAATAAAGAAATCTTAAAAGCTACCAGAAATGTTCATAAGAGCAAACAATAAATAAAAACATAAATACAAGAAAATCTACGAAATTTCAGTAAGAAAGGTGAGAGTCTGTGGTATTTGCACAAAACAGCTCCACTATTTCGACCTCCCCTGGTGTTTTTCCTGAAAGAAACAAGGCTTCAACTCCTGCCCCCAGTGTGTTCAAAAGATGGAACTTTCTTCTTCTGCCCAGCCCATGCTCTGAGGGGGTCTTTACCTTGGATGTGGCATCTAAGAATATAGTAACCAGTACCCTTCCTCCTGGCTTGAGGAATGGTGATTCCACCCCAGAGGACAATCCAAGAGGACCTTAGGCTACTCCACTGAGTGTTTTCCTAAATCAGGAGTATTACTCTCAAGGGAATATTTTTCTTATCCCCACTCTCAGCTCCAGAGCTCTGGCTCTGAGATTTTTGGTTATGGGAAGAGTAGGAAGTAAATAGTAACTTCATTTGCAATAGAGAAGTGAAAAAATTTAAATCTCAAAAATAGTGGCGATTGTGCTTAAAGGCAATTGTGAGGAGATTTATGAATTTAATGAAGATACAGCCTAGGCTGTAGGCTAGCTAGTTTATGGGAAAGAACCAGGAAATAGAAGCTCTCCTGGGGTCAGAACAAACATCAAACATTAACCTTCAGAACTATTTTCAACAGAATAACAATGTAATTGGATTACTTTGTGGAGAATTGTATTCCTAGGGTATTGTTGTAAGCAATAGTGTAATCATTAACCAGCAGTGCAATTTAACAGCTGGATGTGACAAAGGAAAGAGTTAGATGAGAGGTCTACCAGTACCATTGTTATCAGGTAGATCTTGGGCATACACAAAGCTGTGTTTAGTTAGGAAGCAACATTGGAACCTTAACATGGTATGTGTGTTTGGAGAGATATATTTGATTAACATAATCTAGCCAATTACTAAATAAATAAATAAGAATCTAATAATAAAAGCCATGGAAAGGGAAGAACCTACAAAAAATTTCTAACATATATTACCTAAAATGCTCAATATCCAGCCAAAATAAATAAATAAAAATGCTATAGGGAATTAAAAATTATGACCATACACCAAATAATGGCAAATAACAAACTTCCATGAGAGTGATCAGATGTTAGATGTATCAGAAAAAGATTTCAAAAATAGCCTTTATAAATATGCCTGTAGAACTAAAGGAAGATTATGAAGGAAGCCTTTATAAATATGTCTATATAACTCAAGGAAGATCATGATTATAGAAGTAAAGGAAGTATGATGATAATGTTGCATCAAATAAATTTACCAATAAAAGATTTTTATATCTATCCATCTATCTAAACCAAATGGAACCTCTGGAGTTGAAATGTACAAAATCTGAAATTAAAACATAAAAAAAATTACTAGAGAAACCCCACAATAGATCTGAACTGGCTCAAGAAAAAATTAATAAACTTTAAAATAAACTGATAGAGATTACACCCTACGTGGGTGGGGTCCCTCAGAAAAAAGTGGGAAACAATTAAGCACACCATATACTCATAATGGGAGTACTTAAAGAACAATAGAAAAAAGAGAAGAAAAAATATTCAAATAAATAAATGACAAAACTTCCCAAATTTATTGAAAAACAATAACATACACCATTGAGAAAGCTCACTTAACTCAAGTAGGGTAAAACAAAGTGACCTACAAACAAATACATCCTGGTAAAACTGCTGAAAATTAAAGACAAGGAGGATATCTTAAAAGAGGCAAGAGTCAAACAGATACTTGTAAAGGAAGCCTAATAAGATTAACAGCTGACCTTTCATAAGAAATAGTGGAGGCCAAAAAGTAGTGGGAGGATATATTTGAAGTGCTTCAAGGGGGGAAAAAATCTGTCAACTAAGAATACTATATCTAGGAAAGCTATCAATCAAAAATAAAATCACAATAAAAATGCTGCTAGATAAACTAAAGCTGAGAGAATGTGTTGCTACCAGACAAACCTTATAAGAAATACTAAAGAAAAATTTTCAGCATGAAAGGAAATGATTCAAACAGCAATTCACATGAATAAACATGAGCACTAGTAAAGAGATATAATAAAAGCTATGGAAAGGGAAGAACCTACAAAAAATTTCAGTAAAGATAATCATACAAGTACAAAAGACACTATAAATTCATTTTTACCTTTCTTCCCTTAACTAACTTTAAACATCAATTGTATAAAATAATATGTACATAATTTGTTATTCAAACTGTAATATATATAGAAACATAGTATATATGTAATATTATTGCCAATAACAGCATAAAGGAGGTGAGTGGGAATGAAGCTGCAATGACAGATGGTAAAGCAATAATTATGACAATGTATTGTTGAATCTGTGACCTAGTAGACGTAATATGTATAACAATAATATCACAAAGAGGGGGAAAAATAGAGTTATGTAGGAGCCACCCTTCTATAGATTACTGAAATTAATCTAATATTTACCTAAAGCTGTACATGATAAATCCTAAAAGAATCCTTGGGAAAAAATCCTAAAAAAATAATTAAAAAGTCACTGATGAAATTAAAATGCTACATTGGAAAATAGCTCTAGTATCTCCTATCATCACCTCTGTTCAACACTGTACTGGAGATTCCTGCCAGAATAATTAAGAAAGAAAAAAGAATGCCAATAGATTAGAAAGGGAGAAATAAAACTATTTGTATCTGGAGATGATGTAATCTTGTATGTATAAAATGTTAAGAATAAACTAAACATTATTAGAAGATGTGAATTTATCAAGATTGCTGAATACACAATCAATATTCAAGTCAGTTATGTTTTTATTTACTAGCAATGAACAATTCAAAAATAAAGTTAAGGAAACTATTCTGTTCACACTAGTATAAAAATACTAAGAAATAAATTCAACAAAATAAGTATAATACTTAATACTCTGAAAACTGAAAAATATTGTTGAAAAATTAAAGCAAATATAAATAATTAGAAAAAAATTTCACATTCATGGATCAGAAAACAGTATTGTTAAGATGACAATATTCCCCAAACTGAACTACATATTTAACACAATCCCTATTAGAATCCCAGCTGGCTTATTTATAGAAATTGGTACAGTGATTCTAAAATTCACATGAAATCTCAAAAGACTCAAAATAGCCAAAACAATCCTGAAAAAGAAGAATGAACTGGAAGAATTCCCACTTTTCAATTTTCACAATCTACTACAAAGCGATGGAATTTAAGACACTGTGGTCTTGGCACAAGGTTATGGCACAAGGTTAGCCATATAGATCAATGGAATAGGATGGAGAATGAAGAGATAAAGCAATATGTCTATGGTAAACTGATTTTTAACAAACATGCTAAGACCATTCAATGGAAGAAGAGTCTGTTCAACAAATTGTGCTTGAACAATTAAATAGTCACAGGGAAAAGAATGAAATTGGATCCATATGTCATACCAATCACAAAATTAATGATAAATGGAACAATCCAAAAATAAAGCAAAACTCATAAAACTTTTAGAAGAAAAAATAGGATTATGTTTTCATGACCTTGGATTTGGCAATGAATTATTGTATATGATAAATAAGAGTATAAGCAACAAATAAAAATTAGGTAAATTGTGTGTCATCAGAATTAAAAACTTTTGTGTTTTGAATGGCACCATAAAGAAAGTAAAAGGCCAACCCACAGAATGGAAGAAAATGTTTGCAAGCCATATAAGTGATAAAGAACTTATATCTAGAATATATAAAGACTCATACAACTCAAAATAAAAAGACAACCCAAATTTATAAAACAGGCAAAGGGCTTGAATAGATATTTATTCAAAGATGATCTATAAATAGCCAATGAACTCAACATAATTAGTCATTTAGCAAATGCAAATCAATGTCACAATGTGTACCACTTCACACACAGTAGCTGGCTAGAATTAAAAGTTAGATAGCAACAACTGTGGATGAGGATGTGGTGAAACAGAAACCCTTCTGCTAGTGAAAATTTAAAATGGTTCCTCTTCTCTGGAAAACAGAGTTACCAAAAAACACAGTGATTACACCTCTAGGTATAAACAGAAGAGAAATGGAAATATATATTCACACAGAAAGTTGACACCATTCACGTTATGAAAGTTTATATCCATTCATAATATTATTTATAACACTTGAAAGAGTGGAAACAACACAAATGTCCACAGATAAACCAAATCTGGTATATTCCATACAATGGAATATTATTTGGCCATAAAATGGGATAAAGTACTAATACATGGTACAACCTGAGTGAACCTTGAAAACATTATGCTAGTGAAAAATGCCAGTTATAAAAGACCATGCACTATATGATTCCATTATTGAAATTCCAGAATCTGCATAGTGTATTGTGGTTACATAGGTGCTTGGGGTGGGTAGAGAGATGAAGAATGATATGGGGGAAGAGATGAGAATGAAAATTGACTGTAGTGTTGGTTGCATATATGACTGAATACAAACACAAAAAAATGATTTGTATGTTTTAAGTGGGTTAATTTTATGATATGTGAATTATATAGCAATAAGCCAGTTTAAAAATGAGTCACTTGGCTCGGCGCCTATAGCTCAACAGGCTAAGGTGCCAGCCACGTACACCTAAGGTGGCGGGTTCAAATCCCCAGCCCGGACCCGCCAAACAACAATGACGGCTGCAACCAAAAAATGGCCGGGCATTGTGGCGGGCGCCTGTGGTCCCAGCTACTTGGGAGGCGGAGGCAGGAGACTCGCTTGAGCCCAGGAGTTGGAGGTTGCTGTGAGCTGTAATGCCACGGCACTCTACCCAGGGGGACAGCTGGAGGCTCTGTCTCAAAAAAAAAAAAAAAAAAAAAAAAAAAAAATGAGTCACTTATTTCCACTTATGTTTGCCTATTCTTGTCTTCCTGTAACTCATTCTCTTAACCGCTCAATGCATTGAGTGCCCTGGAACTTATTGTAGACTTCTCTCTTCACCTTTCTCTCAGCGTCCCATCGTTACCAAGTCCTATCTTTTCTGATTCCTAAAACCTCCCCGACATATCCCATACTCTCCATCCCATTTTCATTTTCTTACTATATAGCCTTGTAAGTAATAGCCTGTAAGGCTCTTTTGATGCCTTCCTATGCTAAAAGTTGAGTATGAATGGAATGGTATTGGAATTGCAGGTGGTGGCAGGGATTGTTGAGTGAAACATTGACTTGTAATTCAGTAAATTTCTTCTTCTTCTTCTTCTTCTTCTTCTTCTTCTTCCTCTTCTTCCTCTTCTTCCTCTTCTTCCTCCTCTTCCTCCTCTTCCTCCTCTTCCTCCTCTTCCTCCTCTTCCTCCTCTTCCTCTTCCTCTTCCTCTTCCCCTTCCCCTTCTCCTCCTCCTCATCCTCCTCCTCCTCCTCCTTCTCCTCCTCCTTCTCCTCCTTCTCCTCCTTCTCCTCCTTCTCCTCCTTCTCCTCCTTCTCCTCCTTCTCCTCCTTCTCCTTCTCCTCCTTCTCCTCCTTCTCCTCCTTCTCCTCCTTCTCCTCCTCCTCCTTCTCCTCCTTCTCCTCCTTCTCCTCCTTCTCCTTCTTCTTCTTCTTCTTCTTCTTCCTCTCTTATTTGAAAAGCTTTGGACAATGACAATGATGCTGGCATTTCTTTCCATCTCTGTAGTTTTCTATACATCTCTCCCTTTTTCTGTAGTTATGGCTTCCTTGTTAGAGTGGTGCTTTTAAGCTGAATGGGGAAACTGTAGAAATCATCTAGCCCAATTTTGTACTTTTGATCATATACCTGGGCTCATTTTATTTCTTCCCTCTCATTACTTTTAAGCAATCAAAAATTCTTGTTTATTTTACTTTACAAGTACAAGAATTAGCAAAATATCTCTCTGGTGTTGTATATGTATAATTAATTTTTTGGAGTAACAATGTATAATTGCTTGTAGAAATTGCAAAACATAAGAGAGGTTAAATATTGGAAATAGTTTAAAAGATCTGACATGTAATGAATTTTCTGTAAAGAGGAATATTGTAAAGGTGATGAATATTACTAATACAGGGTAATGTTGCCTCGGTAAAGGAAATGTGTTGAATGATCAGACCTAATAATAATCAAAGAAAATTGACCAATAACCATCAAAAGAAACTTGTTTTAGCATGAGAATTATTGTTATCTACTTATCTAGAAGGTAAAATGTACAATTGGTGGGTAGGTTGAAAGTTTAAACTTCTATTCATTTAGATGATTTAAGAGAGATATATACCTAGACTGGATTCACCACATTTGAAGAACAGGAATCCTCAGTTTTGCAAATATAGGAGCTCAATTTTTTAATTTTATTTGACACAAGGACGGTTTAGAAACAGAACAAATGGATTTAGATCATCTTAAAAAGTCTCTGAGAGTTGAGGCAACATGATGAACTCTCCACTGTACCACTAACTTCTCAAGCAGAACAGTTCTTGGGTTCATCAACCAAGATTCTTTCCTGGAGAATGGTTTTCGTGTTTTCTTTTCACAACTTCATCTTCTCTATGTGGTAACATATAGAATGTATTCATAGATAAATGGCACACAACTGAATTGATGTTACTTCGATCCGGAAATAACAATTGATTGTGGTTACTCTAACATCATCTGTTTCTTGTATCTGATTAGATTGCAGTTTACTTTGGTTACAAAGTCAGACATGGGTCCTCAGCCCTTAACATGTCAGATCCTCCTACTATATATGTGCTTTACTAGCAAAACTTTCAGAGTTTAGCATTTTTCTCTCAGTTTTGAAGGTATAAGGCCATGAATATTCCTTTACTGTTTTCCTCTTTATGCAAGAAAATGCACTTTATTATGTATTTCAGTACATAAGGATTACAATTTGCCTGCACTTTCATCAAAACCTTGATACATTATTTACTTTCCATAAAACAAAGTAAATCAATTTGTACTTGTAAATAACTATAGTTATGTGTTTATAAAGAAGATTTATATGTAAATCCATATTGCTTAATTAATAGCCATCTTCGATCATTTTTAAAAAATGCACTTTATTAAGGGCATATCCAAGCATCTAATATCTGTGTAAGATTTTTAATCATCTGTTCATCCTTATCCTAATAGAACATTCTCGGCTTGAGCAAGCTATCTCACCAATTGTCAGAAAGGATCAATCAGTTACACCTAGGATGAACAATTCATACAATGAAGGAAGATTGCCCAATTGCTGCATGCTGCAGATGAGTGACTATTCCAGGAGAAATTACTGTAGTCTCTGCCCCCTCAAAATTTTTTTCTAGACTAATATTGCAGGAGACAAAAAAGCGAGACAAAACAAATCAGTGTTTTGCCAAGATGTGACTGAATGTAACAAAAGACAGCAAATGAACAGAATTGAAAGCATCAAACACATGCAATCCAGTTAGAATTGATTTATCTTCAAAACAGAATCAGAAGCTAAAAGATAGATGCACCACTTTTGCTATATTCTTCTGGCACTTACACACACAGCCTCTATAATCCCAATACAAATGGAAATAATTTTCTTTTTCTTTTCTGTTTTTTTTTTTTTTTTTTTGAGACAGGCAAAATTTCACTTTGTCATCCTCGCTAGAATGCAGTGGCATCACCTTAGTTCACTGCAACCTCAAACTCCTGGGCTAAAGCAATCCTCTTTCCTCAGTCTCCCAGGTAGCTGGGATTACAGGCACATGCCACTATACCAGCCTAACTTTTCTGTGTTGTAGAGACAGGGGTCTCATTCTTGCTCAGGATGGTCTCAAACTCCTTACCTTAAGCAATCCTTCCAACTTGGGCTCCCAGAGTGCTAGGATTACAGACATGAGCCATCATTCTTGGCCAAGAATTTACTACTTTGGCCATGGTCAGTATTGTGAATCCACTGCCGGTTGTCTGCCACTACCTTAGGTTCCAGAGAGACAAAGAGTGCAAACTGGATCTCATGTGTGTGAGTGTGTGTGCGTGCGTGCATGTGCATATGTGTTGTGTGTGTGCATGTGTGTGTGTTGTGCATGTTTGTTACAAAGGGTCATCAGACCCAGATTCCTATGTGGGACTTCTGATCATGGCAGCTACTACTTATCTTGAGATAGCCTTTTACCCTTCTAGTCTAATACGCAGATCAGGGCTTTTCAAACGTGGTGTCCTAGGCAGTAATATTTATCAAGAAAAATATGAGAAACAATCTTAAACAATGGTAAGGAGGTTTCCTTAAAGTTTTTCCAATGCATTAAGATGCTATCATACATTATAGATGTTCACAATTGATATACTCTTTCTAGACATCTTTTAGCCCCATAATTCTCAATAAATATCTAAGTAAAATATCCAGTGGAATGTGGTTGGGATCTTTTGACTTCAAGCAAACTCGGCTTATAGGGCCCTTTGCCCAAGTCTCATCTGCGGTCTTATCCCTTGAGGTTCTGCCATTCAGGAGGGCAGAGGCATAGCATAACCAAAGCAACTTACCAACCCTGAGGCCTTCCAGGTCTAGCAGAACAAAACAGTCCCACAGCTGTCTTAGTGGATCATGCATGGTGGAAATTCTCCATAGGTGAAGCTGAGATCATGTCCCCATGAAGTCCAAAGAGGTACCAAGGCATTAACACGACACAAGGCTCTGAAGCTTTGCTTCTCATACTGAATCTCCACTCACAAGCACAGTGGTGCTTAACCTTGACCACCCTTCTTTTCCTGTACTTCTGATGGTCATGGAACTTCACTACAGATGTACTCATTCATACATACTGAGTTACATCTACCTGCATGATATTCTTGTAATCATAGCGAAACATACAGGGAGATTTACAGGGAGATTTTGATGATGTTTTATTTAATTAACATATACTTTTAAAAAGGAACCAAACATCAAGACATGAGAGGAACTCTGTAAGATGAGTATGTTCTGAGCACAAAAGAATGTCCCCTAGGCATCGGGAGTCACTGTATGCCTTACTTAGACAGAGTGCCTGCTGGCACAAAGTGCAGAAGCTTCCTGTAGATTGGCAGAAAAAATAATTATTGTGACTCCTCTGCTCAAGGTGTGGGTGGAAGGAAGGGTCCTGCCACAGAGGATTTCACTTTCAATAATGTCTCCTAAAGAGATAAAAGAGGACAACAGTCGAGCACGAAATTTTATTCTTTATTCAGCTTGCTGGGCCACAAGAAATGCTTCTTCCTGCAGTATTTTTTTCCTTAGAAAATAATAAGATCTATAATGTGAAGCAGCCTAGAAGAGTGGAAAGTGTACTTGTTTTGGAATCAAATAGATCAAATATTGGATACTCCCCCCCCCGTCACCTTCTAGCTAATTACCTTAGGCAAGTTCATTAACCTTTCCCAGCCTCAGTTTGCCCACCTCTAATATGAGGATGATAATGCCTGACTTGAATAATCCACATGTGAACATCATCTTGCAGGGCTCCTGCCTCATAGTAGGCATTCTACAAATGAGGTCTCTTGAGGGCTAAAAGGAGAACAAAGCAAATAAGCAGGTACCAAAAGCAGAGCAGCACTAGTGAGGACCATCAATCTTGTGTCCACGGCTGCTCTTACTCCGAAGTAAAATTCCGTTACCTAATTTGATCACAAGTCATATCATAACTCATCTCTGACAAAGTATGGCATTTTTATGATTTGAAATGAGATGCGTACCTGACAGTTAACCTAACATTGACAAAAGATAGAACAAATCCCTCCAGTTGGTGGATAGGAAGGAGGCTTAGTCAGCCTAACTTTAGAGAGTTTTTGGAAGACACTGGATGTACCATCTGGAAAGTGAATTTTGGTTTATTTCAGGTCTTATTTTAGAGCCAGTCTTGAAAACAAAGTCCTAAACTATGGCCAAACAAGATACGTAACTGATGAGATAAAATTGCAAATTATGATTGAAATGCTAGAACCACATTCCTAGCAACTGGCTGATTGTTCTTTGAAAACTTCCATTTAAAATTTTAGGACAGAAGAGATCATAAGGCTTGTTTTGACGTAGACTACACTTTCAGTGTAGCCCAGAAGTCATTATCCTGACACATTCAGTGCTCGATTTTTGGAAAACAAAATAGTGGAGACCAACATATTAAAGGTGAACTACAACCAGTGTGCTTGAAAGCAGATCTATCTTCCTGGGGATACTCTAAGAACAGAAATGTGTTCAATAAGTATTTTCTGGAAAACATATTAGCCATATGTATAACCTAAGAGTAAATGCCAGGGTACTCTACGGTATTAGCTGGTATTTGGCTGGAAAAACAGAACCATCATGAGTATCACTGGAATAAAGAAATGAATAGAGGGATCAAGGTTTACAGTCATGGAAGTAGCTAGGGAAGTGAAATTCTTGGCAGGCTGCAGCTGGAAGATTGAGAAATGGTCGCTGACAACTTTAGCCTGAGGCACTGGTGTGGACAAAGAAGCTGGAGCTCATACAGGAGTCTGAAAAGGTGTAGCTTCTGGGCACCATGATCCAAAGAAAAAAAGAGGGATCCCACAGAGATAGTCTCAGGAAGCCTGGGAATATGGCTGCCTCTTCACTTCAGCCTTCCAAGTCTCACAGTTCCTCTCTTTAGCAGCCATCCAGAACCACTCGTGGAGTAGGAATTTGGGAAATGTAGTTCTCGGCCTCGGAAGGGCACAACCAGGTGGGGAGTTGGTCAGAGACAACCCAGCTCACCTGATTACAGTGTGTGCAGAGATGTCCTGACTTCCCTGGGACACAGTACGAGTGTCACAGAATGTTTGGAAAGATGTAGAGTAGCTTTTAGCTTTCTTCCTGGGAACTCAGCAGATAAAAGTAGAAGCAAATTAACATAACATAATGAAAGAAATATAACAAAATCAAGAAAAAAGAGAAATCAAGCATTGGCGGAGTAACTTTATGCACCAGGCATAAAGTGATTTGTGGATGTGATTTCATTTGCTTCCACAACATGGATTTTTCTTTTCATTTTATAGAATGAGGCAGTTTTATTTTAAAAGTGAAGCGAGAGTCTCTTGAATCATTAAACTGTCAGATGATAAACTAGGTGGAACCTAAGTTTGGGTCTAAACATAGTGCTTACTCCTCTCACACCGTATCCCATCCAACGAAAGGGATAGAAATTTTAACATTACTTTTAGTAAAACACAAGTATTTTTGTTTTTAACTCAAGTCTACATTGGTATTTATTTTATTGTCAGTGTGTATTTTGTGGGTTACCTGCATCAGGCTGACTAGGAGAATCAGCATTTTAAACCAGCTCACTGGGTGATTAACGTTTACCCGACAGTTTGACAATTGCCGAGTTAGATGTTTTCTCAATCATCAGAGTGAACACAGAATTAGTTAGGAGAAAGAGCCTATTTTTCTGCAACTAATTTTGTAGGATACATTAAAATATAGAATTATGTGAAGGTTCTGCAAAGTACAGAATTAACAGTAGTTCAAATTCCTATCTCCTTTGTCAGTATTATTGCTTTACATAATTGCCTTCCTAGAATTAAATAGCATGTGGTTATTTCTAAATAAAAAGGAATCTCAAAAGAAAAGACATAAGGCCGTAACATTTTCGAATATATATTAAAGTTGCCTGTGAGTTTTTTCATTCCCAGTTAATTGTCACTTCTTTAGAATGCAGCCTCAATACTAAAGTAAATTGGCAACGAGTTCAAATCCATTTCATTTTGCTACACAATGACCTGGTACACTCAGCACTCTGGTGACCCTGGCAGGCACGACAGTACTTTGAAGTAGGTGCAGTCATCACTCAGGAACTTTTAGTACATCCTGTGCGGCTGATCCTAATTTCTAAGTAGAATATAATAACCTTAATTGGAAAGCCATCTCTTTTTGACATGGAGATTTTTGCCAGATTGAAACTCAAGTTCTAAATGCATGCATCAACACAAGGAAAATTATATTAAGAGAATAAACAGAAAACTTCAGCCTAGAGAATTTAAGCAAGGACAAAATTCCTAATCATGCCACTCTCTGTGGAGCTGAACGAATGTGTTTCTGATTAAAACCAGTTCTCAGGCTCCTGGTGTTTTCATGAAATGAAAGCACAAATATTTAGATTTGATAACTTAAGGAGCATATCAATTAATTTTAGCTAATTAACCAAGTTTTATAATTGAGTAATTTAATGGAAATGATTTCTGTCAAGGCTTTATGAAGAAAATATACATGGGAAAGTTTGTCATAAATGTTTCAGACTAGAAAAGAACTAGTCCATCAGACAACATTTATATTCTGCTTCCTAGAAACCACTGCCCCAACTTCCTTGCTCCCAGATGGAGCAACAATTCCTGCCAACAAGATGGGATTTGACCATCCGGGAACCATGAATGACCAATGCTGTTACAAAACTGCCTCCCTGGAAAAGTCTTCCCTCTGAAGATTTGCCTTATTCTCATGGACACCATGTTTCCTCAATTCCCACAGGATCCGTCTTTTTGAGGATTCAACTCGGATTTCAGACTGTATGTCTGCGACCTTTCCATCTTTTGGTTTTCTGATACCCATCTTACCTGCCTTTTGATATTCTTCTTTTGTTTTCATCAAATTTTAAAACCAGGGTTGACATCTCACAATTTGCCATAATGACATCTCACATTGCCAGCATGTCTAATTTCTTGCACATTTCAATTAAAATTAAATTAGCCAGCATGCATAACTGTTTATTCCTCACAAGGTTCTTTTTCACATGCATTATCTCCTTTAACTGTCAATAAACTCAATCAGGAAGAAATGATGGACACAAAAGAATAAAAGCTTTGCTTAAAGCACAGGTGGACAGATAATAAATCATTACCTGGAAATTATTTATTTATTTTTGATTATTTCAGGTTAATGTGAAAGTAAAACAACCAGGTCACAATATTTGAATTGGTTAGGGAGAGTCCATCTTTGAATTTGTTAGGGTGTGAATCAGATCGTCTACTTGCTTCATATTAGTATTGAGTACATTGGATATTTGCTTTTCCATTCTTGTGATACTTTAATAAGTTGAAGAATGTGTTTCAACTCCATCCAGGTTAATACAAAAATGCAAAGTCTCCATTTTTACGGCTGAATAGTATTGCATGGTATATATATACCACAGTTTATTAATCCATTCCTGGGTTGATTTAGGCATTTAGGTTGTTTCCACATTTTGGCAATGGTAAATTGAGCTGTCATGAATAATCCAGTGTAAATGTCTTTATAATAAAATGATTTTTATCTTCTGAGTAGATGCCTAGTAGTGGGATTGCGCAGTCAAATGGAAGGTCTAATTTGAGTTCTCTGAGGATTCTCCATACTTCTTTCCAAAGAGGCTGTGTGAGTTTGCAGTCACAACAACAGTGTAGAAGTATTCCACTCCCTATGCATCCACACCAGCGTCTGCAACTTTGGGACTTCGTGATGTGGGCTAATCTTACTGGGGTTAGATGATATCTCTGGGTGGTTTTGGTTTGCATTTCTCTGATGTTTAGGGATGATGAGCATTTTTTTCATATGTTTGTTAGCAATTTGTCTGTCTTTGTCAGAGAAGGTTCTGTTCATGTCTCTTGCCCAGTGATAGATGGGATTGTTAGCTCTTGTTTTGCTGATAAATTTGAGTTCTCTATGGATCTAGTTATTAAGCCTTTGTCAGATTCATAACATGCAAATGTCTTTTCCAATTTGAAGGTTGCCTGTTTGCTGTATTTGTTCTGTTGTTAGATGTGCAGAAGCTTTTCAGTTTAAGTCCTACTTGTTTTTGTTGTTGTTGCAATTGTCACTGAAGTCTTCGTAAAGTCTTTCCCCGGGCCAAGACCCTCAAGAGTTTTTCCCATGCTTTCTTTTAGGATGCTTGTCATTTCACACCTTAGATTTAAATCTTTTATCCATCTCCATAAAAGATTTCACACCTTAGATTTAGAATCTTTTATCCATCTCAATTTTTGCCAGTGGTCAAAGGAGCCCATCCAGTTTCAGTCTTTTGCATATGATTACAAAGTTCTCCCAGCAGCATTTATTGACTAGGGGTTCTTTTCCTCACTATGATTTTGTTTGGTCTATCAAAGATCAGATGACTATAAGAGACTGATTTCATCTCTTGGTTTTCTATTTGGTTCCAAATGTCTATTTTTGTGCTAATACCATGCTGTTTTGATCACTGTGGACTTGTAATATGGCCTAAAGTCTGGTAGGGTGATGCCTCTGGCTTTGTTTTTATTACTAAAAATGGTCTTGGCTATATGGGTTTTTCTCTGGTTTTGTACAAAAAGAAGAATGATTTTTTCCTGTTCTTCAAAGTATGATGCTGGTATTTTAAAGGGATTGAATTGAATCTATAGATAGCTTTGAGTAATATAGACATTTTAACAATTTTAATTCTTCCCAGCCAAGAGCATGGTATGTTCTTCCATTTAACGTCTTCTGCTATTTCTCTTCTTAGGGTTTCATAATTCTCTTTGTAGAGGCCCTTCACCTCTTTTGTTAGGCATATTCCTAGATATTTCTTTTTCTTTGGAGCTATAGTGAAGGGAATTGTGTCTTTGATTAACTTCTCAAATTGGCTGTTATTGGTGTATACAAAAGCTACAGTTTAATATAAGGGTACAAATTGCCTTTGATATTCTTTTATCTTTCCCACTCCTACACATGTTCCAGATGGATGACACTTTGTTCTGCTCTGGAGGTCTCTGTAATTTCACTAAACCACTCAACCACTGTATCCATTCACAATCAGGTATAAAACATGAGAATTTATATCTGATTGTCAATGAGGTTTAACTCACAATTTCTTGAATTAAGAATCACCTGCTGAGAGTCAGAAAGAATCACTAGTCTTTCCTCAGACTTCTATTTTCCTTGTGTTTAATGTGGGAGTCTTCATAACTTTCTCCTAAGGTAGCTTTGAGAATTAAATAAAATAACACATGAAAAACACCTAGTTTCACCAAATGCACAGCACCTGTCGCTTGGCAAGCACTCAAGAACTAAAGCTAATTTCTCCCATTTTGGTATTCCTATAGTTCTTGGACATTTGTGTAAAATTTTGTAATTTTTCTGTTTCATGTGATAATTCATCTACTTTCTAAATAAACACACCATCAATGAATTTTTAAAAATCTCTAGGGCAAGAATAATGTGCTCTACTTCTTTTGAAAGCCTCATTACCTAGCACCAGGCTGGGCTTGATAGCATGGACAATAAATAATTACTGACATGGATTAAAGTGAATGAGGAGCTGGACAGTTTTTGAGGGCAGTTGCCAGGCTGCTGAATGCATGTTATTCCTAACAGGATGTGTTCCATGAATTAATGATTCAGAACACCAGGTGGTCAGCCGCAACCTTCCTAAAAAGGGAAATAAGCAGGAGGAGAGGGGGATTTAGCGTGAAAGCCTAAGTTTCACCACAGTGAATTCAAAATCCTCCTTTATCACTTTCAAAACTAGGCAGCTGGTGTCACAGCTTCATTCCAACTGCTCGTGACGGTGGCAGTGATGTTCTAGGGCACGAGGTAGGATGTTACTAGACTATATCTTGTTTCCACCCCACTTCCAGGCTCTCATGATACCAATGATTCATGTGCACTTAGATCAACCTTACAGGTACAATATTAGTAAAACCGTATATGCAGGTTTTAAAAAATGGTTTAAGCCAAAGTAAACAAGAGACTATAAATGTTTTTTAAATTCCCTTGGCTCTGAACATGAAAGAAATATGGCGACTTGGAAGAAAATGTTTATTCATACTAGAATTCTGCTTGGATTTATAACCATAGCCCTTTGGAGTCCTGAAGGTCATTTTAAGAGTAGAGAGACCAGAAAAGAAATATGGAAAATTTTAATGAATTCATGCCTAATCTAATAATAAGAACAAAGAACTTTAGATTCAAGTATTAAAAAATACATTTTTATCCAATAGTTATGTAAACATTCACATGTGCACATACACAAAAATACTTTTTTCATTAAAATACTGAATACTATTCTTGGATATAAGCATCCCTTCTCATCACTATAGCAAACCATGGTACAAGAAGATGAGCTTAGAAGGGCCTGCCCATGCAACCCCACCCATAATTTGACTTTGCAACTCAGCTTATATCTAGTAGAAATGGATTTGACAAATATGAAGATTATACGAGTCTACACATAAACTTGATAAAGAGAGAAGAGGCTTTTGCTTCCTGGGTGGTCTTACAGCATACGTTCCTTCCCCTCTCTTCTGTTACCAAGTTTTGTATTCACCTGCTTACCATTTGGGTTCTTACACTGCAAAGTCCACAAGCAAGGACTTTGCTTTCCTTTCCCTGCTGTATCTTGAAAACCTAGACTAGGCCATTTGAGTGCTCAATACAGCATATACTGACTCAATGAATATATGAAAGTATAAACATATAAATGAAGGAACCTAAAATATTTATGATTGGGTGATGAAAAATATATATCATTTTTGCTTTTTTTTTTAAAATTCTTCATATTTTAGATTTTCTACAGAGAACTTATGTTACTATTCTACCAAATGAACAATACATGCTTTAGATGGTCCAGCAAGTACTGATGGGAAGATGGTTAAGGCTTCTCAGACTATCCTGGGAATTTATGCTGAGCTAAGTCTAGGAACAAGCTCAGAACTCAAAGTACTGAGAGTGGTCAGGGGCTGGTGCAGGAGATCTACGTCCCCTGTGTCACTGCTGACATGGGGGAGACAGAGATGGAAGAGTCCCAGGAAGAGGAAGACTGTAGGGGAGGACCTAACACACAGCCAGGGTAACCTTCCAGAAGGACTGGGACAAATAAATTCTGCCCAGCTGTCCAGGAAGTGGACAGATTCCTAAAAATCTATGGAAGGGAATGTGACATAGACGGCTAAGTGAAAGACCAAACCCAGAAGATGTTTCTGATGCAAAGTAAAAACCACATCACTTCCCCTTTTATGGAGAATTTACATCCTCAGCGTGGGTGGAGGGGAAATGCTTACAACCACTGACAACAGGAGGATCATTTTACAGTTTGAAGACCATGGGAGTGGTTCTCATAAGACCAGTATTTAGGTTATTTCCTTTTTATGTGACCCAAAGAGAAATAGCCACTGTCTGGGTCTTGTTTTCCTCTTTTGTTAGATTAACAAATTATACTAGTTGATCTCTTGAGTTGTTATTGTTTTTCTTAGTTAAAAACATTCTGTGTTCTCTCATTCTGGGCTGAATGCCCAAGGCATTCAGCAAAATAAATTTGTTTTGAAAAGATATAAGAGGGAAGTGTTCACCTGTATTTATTTGTGAAGCACAGAGTGATTTTTCTGACTTTTAGATAACACTTCGACACATGCTTGATAGTTTCTGAGTAAACTTGCTTTATATGTGATGAAACATACTAAATTTAAATTGACTGTAGTTTAACCTAAAAGCCATAGGAATCCAACACATTCCTACCGATAGGAAATATTGAAGGATTTCATTTACTGCTAATGCTTGGTGGTAGAAACACTCGAAACTCAAATACAAGTCATATTTTTATGACTCATTTCTAGCAACTTAGGAAAAATTACATTTAGTAACTGCGTCAGTGCTATGAAAAGAGGCAAAAGAATGTAGAGAATATTGAAATTCTCTCTAAAACATTAGAGAAAACCACATCTAAAGGAATATTCTGGGCATATTGTACATTGGTTCTTTCCTCCTAAAGTCCAGTCATCCCTGAAAAAATCCCATTATGAGATGGAATCACTAGCCCGGTCTTCATTGGAGGCAGAGTAAAGAGGTCAGATCTTTAATTCCACCTTAAGGCCATCTTGAGGCAAGCCTTATTCAGATCTCAGTGACCTAGAGACACTTGCTCCAACACCTGGCCTTCCAAAATTGCTCTAACCTTGGTTTAAAAGATTCAAGGCCATCTCATTGGAATTCCCCTCACTGATATTCCTACCCTGGATATGATTTCCTGACTACAACTTTTAGGATCTTTAGGGTCACAAGGAAAAATTATGCATAAATTACCTTCAGTGGTGAGAGTTTCTGGTAAAAATTCTCCCCACAGGGAGAATATGGACAGCAATGTCATGTTCACACCCAGGGCATGCAAGACTGAGATGTGCACGGGCCATGAAAGGTACTAGAACAATACCTAAGCCTCATTCAGGAAAACAACTATTCTTTCTCCTCCTACTCCTTTTTCATTAACTTTACACTAAAGAGAAACAATGATATGAAAGGCAAGGTTATTGCAATCTAACTGGAGTATCAGGGACCACTGGCTTCTCTTGTGTCCAGACATTATAAAGATATCTTAAGATCATGTACCAAAATTTGGTCAAATTAGTTGGGGCCTGAGTTGCAAGATCAATTTTATTTGACCCATAAGGCACAGTCAAATCATTTGGACCAGAAGAGAGTTTGAAACCTCTTACTTCAAGAGGAGGTAGTACAAGTGAACAGGTACTTTGAAGGTCTGTGAACTTTCTGACTAATTAGATTTCAGATAAATAGGAAATACAGCTAGTAAACAAAGGTACAGTGAAGCCACTGAGGATCACACCATGTTTATTCATCTGATACAAGAGCCACTTGTCTCCTCAGGGGAGCTGAAAATCTTGCATGCTACTGCACTCTGATATATTTAAAGCAACTATCTGGAAGATTAAGTCAATTAAATTTGTTCTGCAAAGAGGTCTTGCTGAAGATAAGCATTTCTGAAATTATGCCGATATATTTTAGAGTGTGATTTAGCCTATTAAAAATTATAAAAAAGAGATATAAATCAATCCCATTAAGATCTAAACTAGAAGCAAAAAGTTTACATTTCACTTTTTGCCACTGAAGTATGGAAGCCATTTAATCAGAAATGTATCATAGTCTTCCTGAATTCACTCCCTAAAAAATGAAATGGCAGCTCCACAAACATGAGCCTGGCCACCTAATAAAACCAGTCATTCCAGTCCTAAAGCTTTCATGTGGTTTGAGGTTGAAGTGCTAAACAAGTAGATAGGAAAGACATCACCTTCTATTTATATTTATTATTTAAATTTTTTGTTTGTCTTATATTTTTTCACTGTACTTTCTTGCTTCACTTTTGTCTTATTTTTGAGTTTACATTGGATTTGTCAAGTTTTATGTTTTTCTTCCATTTGCCTTAAAATAATTTCGTATATTATCCATGTTATTTCCATATTTTAGTGATGATGTTTACATGTTTAATGTATAAGATTTACTTAACTACTATCTTAGTCCACTTTGGGCCACCATAACAGAGTACCTAAAACTGGGTAATTTACAAAGAGTAAAATGTATTGGAACCTAGAAAGTCCAATATCACGGTGCCACAGGTTCCATCTGACACAGTGTCCATATGGGGCAGAAGGAGAAAGGGCAAGCTAGCCCTGCCTGAACCCTCTTTTATTTATCTCAAAATATTAAGAAGGCATAAATGCTTTTGTTACGTTGATAGCTTTCATTATGCTTTAACTGGCTATAAGTGTGTCCGTCATGAGAATAGTGTTCACTGTACCTGTTAGGTAGGTTATTGCCCCGCCCCTCCCCCATCTTGGTTTCCAATGATTTTTACTTCTTTCCGTGGCCATGTGTGCCCATCAATTACTTCCAAAGTATAATATTAGAGAGTATTTGTGTTGTTGTTTTTCCATTCTTAAAATACTTTACTTAGAACAATGGTCTCCAGTTCCATCCAAAATTGCTGCAAAAGACATAAATTCACTTCATTTATGGCTGAGTAGTAATCTATGGTAATCTATGCCACATGTTGTTAATTCACTCATGAATTGAGGGCCATATGAGTTGATTCCACATCTTTGGAATTATGAATTGTGCTGCAATAAACATTCAAATGCAGGTATATTTTTAATAAAATGATTTCTTTTCCTTTGAGTAGATACTGTGTAGTGGGATTGCCAGATTGAATGGTAGGTCTACTTTTAGTTCTTTGAGAAATCTCCATGTGAGGCTCTGCACCCGTAGCACAGTGGTTATGCCGCCAGCCACTTACACTGAGGCTGGCGGGTTCGAACCCACCCTGGGTCAGCTAAACAACAATGACAACAGCAACAAAAAATAGACAAGTGTGGTGGTGGGCACCTGTAGTCCCAGCTACTCTGGAGTCTGAGGCAAGAGAATCACTTAAGCCCAAGAGTTTGAGGTTGCTGTGAGCTGTGGTGCCACAGTACTCTACCGAGGGTGATATAGTGAGACTCTGTCTCAAAAAAAAAAAATCTCTATTAATAGTAATCGCTACTATTTTCCATGAGGCTGTACCCATTTTCAGTTTCACTAACCGTGTATAAGCATTCCTTTTTCTTTGTATCTAGCCATTATCTATTGATTTTGATCTTTTTAATAAAAGCCATCCTAGTAGGGATAAGGTGGTATCTTACTGTGTTTTTAATTTGCATTTATGTGGTGATTAGTGACATTACGCATGTTGGCTGTTTGTCTTCCCCTGAAAAGCTTCTGTTCATGTCTTTTGACCACTTTTTAACGGGTTGTCTATTTTTTTGCTTATTTGTTTGAGATTTTTATAGATTCTGAATCAGGGGTCCTAAAACTTTTTAAACAGGAGGTCAGTTCACTGTCCCTCAGATCATTGAAAGGCTGGAGTGCAGTTCCCAAGACGAGTCGGCTGCTAATTAGAACAGGCAGTGGCAGCAAAAACACCTGGCAGGCTGGATAAATGTCCTAGGCGGGCCACATGTAGCCCGCGGGCTATAGTTTGAGGATGCCTGTTCTGGATATTAGCCCTTTGTCAGATGTGTAGTTTGAGAATATTTTCTTCCATTCTTCACTTTGCCTATTCACTCTGTTAATTATTTTCTTTGCTATGCAGAAACTTTTTAATTTAATCAAACCCCACTTATACACTTTTGTTGTTGCTATAATTGCCATCAGGGTCTTAGTGATAAATTCTTTCCTATGCCAATATCTAGAAGAGTTTTTCCTATATTTTCTTCTAGAATTTTTATGGCTTCATTCCCTACATTTATGTCCTTTATCCTTCTTGGATTCATTTTTGTGAGGGGTAAAAGATAGAGGTCCTGTATCATGCATCAGCAGGTGACTATCTGATTTTCCCAACATGACTTATTGAATATAACTTCTTTTCCCCAGTGTATATTGTTATCTCTTTTGTCAAAGATCAGGTGGTTGTTGGTAGATGGTTTCACATCTGGGTACTCTGCTCTGTTCTATTGGTCTATGAGTATTTTTGTACCAATACCATGCTGTTTTTGTTACCATGACCTTGTAGTATAGTTTGAAGTCAGATAATGTGATGCCCCCAGAATTGTTCTTTTTGTTTAGGATACTTTAACTATTCAGGCTCTTTTCTTGTTCCAAACAGAGAATATAATTATTTTTTCTAGATATGTGAAATATATCATTGGTATTTTAATGGGAATTGCATTGAATCTGTAAATCACTTTGGGTAGTGTAGAAATTTTAAAGATGTTGATTCTACCAATCCATGAGCATAATACATTCTTCCATTTCTTTGTATCATTGGCAATTTCTTTCATCAGTGTTTTGTGGTTCTCTGTGTAGAAATCTTTCACCTCTTTAGTATATTTCTAACTATTTCCTGGGTATTGAATCTTTGATTTGACTCTTAGCTTGACTGTTACTTGTATATAGAAAAGCTACTGATCTGCATAATCTGAGACTTTGCTGAATTCATTTATCAATTTCAAGAGTCTCTTGGTGGACTCTTTGATACTTTCTAGATATAGGATCATATCATCCATGAAAAATGATAGTTTTACCCCCTCTTTCTCAATTTAGATACCATTTACTTCATTCTCTTGTACAACTAAGATTTCCAGTACTATGCTGAATAGTAGTGGTGACAGTGGGCACCTTTCTCTGGTTCCAGTTCTTAGGAATAATGCTTTCAAATTTTCTCAATTCAGTATGATGTTGGCTGTGGGTTTGTCATATATGACTTTCATAATTTTGAGATATTTGGAAATATCTATGCCTAGTTTGTTGAGGGTATTTTTTTTATCATGAAAAGGCACTGGACAGATCTATGAAGTGGAAAGTGAATAAGTACACACTGAGCTTAACTGGGACTCTAGAAAAAATATGCCTAATGACATTTATAGAACATCCTGCCCCCAAACTTATGAATATACATCTTTCTCTTTAGCACATGGGACATTGTCCAAGATTGATTATATGTTAGGCTGAAAAACTTGTCTCCACAAGTTTAAAAAAGCTGAAATCATACCATGTTTCGCGTCTAACCACAGTAGAATAAAACTAGAAATCAATTCCAAGAGAAATACTCCCCCATTGAACAATTATTAGACCAATAATGAAATTAAGCTGAAAAGCAAAAAGATCCCTTGTATTGAACAACAAAGGAGACAGATATTATCTATGAGATTCAAAAGCAGTTGAAAGGAGAAAATCCACAGCTTTCAATGCCTACATCAGAAGACAAAAAGATGACAAAGTAGCACTCTAACGACACATCTCAAGGGACTAGAAAAGGGAGCGCAAACTGAACACAAAGCCAGCATAAGAAAAGAAATAACAAAGTTCAGAATGTCACTAAATGAGATGAAACAAACAAACAAAATACAAAGAATAAATTAAGCAGAAAGTTGGTTCTTTGAAAAGGTAAACAAAAATGATGAACTTCTTGCTAGACTACCCAGGAATTGAAGACAAAGGACCCAAATAAACTCAATCAGAAATGAAAAAAAGACATATTACAACTGATAGCACAGAAGAACAGAATATCATCCATGAATACTGTAAAAATTTCTGTTCACATCAACTACAAAATGTAGAAGAGATGGAAATATCCTGGAAACATGCATCCTCCCAAGACTCAGCCAGGAAGAAATAGAACTGAACAAATAAATAATGAGCAGCAAGATCGAAGCAGCGATTTAAAAAAAAGAAAAAAATCTTTAAAGAAAAAGCTCTAAACCAGATGGAGTCACAGATGAATTTTACCAGACCCACAAAGAACAGGTGGTACCCATACTGAAGAAATTATTCCATAACATGAAGAAAGAGAGAGAATCCTCCTTGACTGATTCTATAAAACCAATACCACCTTATACCAAAGCCAGAAAAAGACATAGCAAAAAAAAGAAAACTATAGATAAATTTACTGTATGAATATAGATGCAAAAAAACCCTCAATAAAATATTAGCAAATTGAATTCAACAGCAAGTCAAAAAAATGGTCCACCATGACTAAGTGGGCTTCATCGTAGGGACACATGGATAGTTTGACATAAGTAAATCAAGAAGTGTGATCCAACACATAATCAGAAGCAAAAACAGAGAACATGTGATCATCTCAATAGATGCAAAAAAAGCATTTAACAGAATTAAACCTCTTTTAAAAAAGGCTTAATCTCATTCATGGCATCCTCTCTTAAAGGCCCCATCTCTTAATACTATCACATTGGCAACACCTGAAATTTTGGAAGGGCATCTTAGGAACTAAGTCTTAATTTTGTCTACAGTTCCATTTTCCTCTTTTACCAAAGACTTTGGAAAGCTGCAAATATGACCACCCTTTCTGTTATAAAAATGTTGCCTATTATCTTTCACCGTATTTTGTTTTTAAATCCCCCCAAATTACTTAGTTTTAGGTTGTTTAGATTTGCTCGTGTTTTTCACTTTCTTTACTTATCCTTGCTTGTTATATGCAGCTCTTTCCTTCTAGCTTCATTTTGTCTTGCTTAATGAAATGCATACTCTTTAGTAGTTCTTTCAGCAGTGAGTGTGACATTGGAAGCTATCTTTACATTCAATTTTAAATACTAGTTCCCATAGAATTAAACATTGATAAGTATTTGGGTTCAGCATTTTCATCACACCTCTGTGTTGACAACAGGTCTGTTGTGAAGTCCAATCCTATTCCTTTATAGATATTGTTTTCCTCTAGCTCCTTTGATTCCATGTTCTCTGTTCACATTGTAGGATGTCCACCTACAACTTTATTTTTGTATCTAGGGAGACAGGAGGAATTTCTGAATACAGTATAATTTGGGGAATTAATTTCGCTTTATTCACAAGGAATTCATCCATGTCCTTCTCAATGGTTTCACTGAGTCTACATTCTACCTCTTCCATTCAGCACTTTTCAGCGGGTAGAGTCCACACTATAGCTAGGGTAATTATTTGAAATGTAAATCAGATTATGCCACTTTTCTGCTTAAAATATTGAGGACTTTCTGGTAATCCTAGGGCAAAGACCCAAATCCTAAGGCCCTAAATGATCCCTCTAGCATTATTTTAGGCTCTTTCCCCCTTTTGCTTTCTTAAATCCATTCCCTCTTATCTCTTCCTTCTTTTGTCCAGTTAATTACATATTGTCCAGATATACCATAAGCTGTCATATTTGTCTGCACTTTGTTTCAAAGGATAATAGGACTATATAAATATACGACCATAGGATTGTCTATCTTGTCCCTCTGAGGGCAGAAGCCCCCTCCTATTTCACCCCGTACTGTAATCCCAGCATGACTCTTGCAGGTTAGTGGTTATTTTACAATGCTGAAAATAAAGTATATTCTTGATTATTTGTCTTACATGCATGAAAAGTATCTGTTGCCTATTAACCTAAGAAAACTGTTTAAGACTCAGCAGACCCAATGTATCATTTCTACCAGGCATTGAGCTCTGCTAAATTTGTAAATTGCATTACATGGAACTATGCTTTTTCAGAGTTAATCACCACTTGTCATTCTAAAAAAAGGTGAAGGTCAACACCATGATAAATTGCTTTGGAAAATTCTTTCTAAAAGGAGATAACTTATCCCTTTTTCTGTGTAAATACAATTCCTTGGTGTTTTACTTTGTTTTTCTCAAAAAGTCACACAATTAAAAATTAATTACACGACACACATAAAGTAAATATGATTCAATGAAGTAAAAATTGGAAAAACTTCTGAGGGGGATCATGGTCTCAGCTAAGCAGGAAGCTGCCATCTGGAGAAATGATTTCACACTCTCGTGATTGAAGTGGCCTCAAATCACCAAGTGTGACATGCCTCCCTCACTTCTCTTCTAATTAAATGCAATTTTCTTTGAAGGAGTTTTTAACTAAAAATACAATTCTCCTGATATAAAGCAAGTAAAATATAGCCCGACAGATGGAGGATGAATGGAAGGTGATGTTTAATAACATTCTTTCAAACTAAAGTGTGACCAGCTAAAGATGTAGCTAATCATTAGTTCTTATTTTAAATACTGATTTTTTTCTTTTTCCCCTGGTCTCCACTCTTGTCAAAATTATAATTTAAAATTTCTAGCTCGTTTACCTTAAACAGTTCAAAAAAGACATAAAAATCTTTCATTTTGATGAGACAAATATAAGTGATCGCCTTCCCTAAGGCTATACATGTAGGACACATTATCATATTCTTTTTTCTTTTTTTTCTAAGAGGTGTTGCTGGTGGCATGACCAACAACTTGGAATGGTAATTATCGATTCATTACAGCAAATATTGCAAAGCAGTTACAGTAAGATAATTGGGTCAAGTTTTTCCATGTTAACAACTTCAAGGGACATACAAAATTATACCTATAGTCACATAGATGTGTATATATGTATCTATATAGAGAGAGGGTGCTAAAAATATATACACATTTTAATAAAGGAAAAAACTGTATTAAAATTGTGATATACTATATAAACCAAAAATGCTTATTATCTTGTAACTCTTATAATTGCAGAAGTCAATTGTGAATTGAGTATTACAATTTTAACACAGCTTTTCCTTTCTTAAAATATGTATTCATGTTTTGGCACCCTCTCTCTCTATGTGTGTATGTTTTTATGTCTGTATTTCTTTGTGTGGGATATACCATCTCTATTACACTGAGTATATGGGTGTTATTTGTGTTTGTGTATATTTGTGTGTGTATATATATATACATATACACACACACATAAAATTTGGAACATTAGCCACAAAGTATCTTTTTTTAAATAGCATAACATGTTTGTTTATGTCAGTTAGAATTTACATTCAGCTGCTACGAATATATTGGAGACTGGAAATATCAGTGGCATATACATGATAAGAGCTTGTTTTTCTCTCATGTTGAAGTCTAGAGCAAGCAGTCTGAGGCTGACATTGTAGCTCTGCAGTCAGTAGGGCCCATATGCCTGTGTCTTTCTGTTCTGGCAGTCTTCATGTTATGGACTGAATGTGTGTATCTTCCCCTTCACTTTGTATGTTGAATCCCTACCCCTCCCTGTGATGGTATTGGGAGATGGGGTACTTGGAAGGTAATAGGGTTAGATGAGATGATAAGAGTGGGGCCCTCAGTATGGAATTTAGTGACCTTGTGAGAAAAGACAGTAGAGAGCTCACTCTCTCTCTCCACATGTGAAAGGGAAGAAAGGCCATGTGAACACATGGGGCGAGAAAGGCTCCACACAAGCCAGAAAGAGGCCCCTAACTAGGGAACTGAATCAGCTGGCACCTGAATTTTGGACTTTCCAGCCTCCAGAACTGTGAGAGATAAATTCATGTCACATATTTTGTTATGGCAGTCACCTAACTAATGCTATCAGTATGTGTTTTTGTTGTCAGTTTTCTGCACTGGCCTAGATTTCTGCCTAAACTCCAGACTGGAAGCAGGGAAAAAAGGGAGGACAGTGGGAGCTTTGGAAGTCCCACCCAGGTGTGCAAGAAGGGTGGGAAATGTAGTTTATCCCCAGGGTTCTTTCTGTAAGAAGGAGAAAATGAGGATTGTGCGGGCACCTAGCTGTCTCTGCAACAACGTATATCTGTGTTTTTCTCTAGAATCCCGCACGTGTTTATGTAATAGCTGAATTAGTCTTTTGAACAAATTTGATTTCAGTATTGAACTTTAGAAGACAAGTTTCTAGGTAACGTTGAATCCAAATTGATTAACTTTCCCCCCCCAAACCATAGTACTATTTTACTCATTAAGTGTCATCTCTGTGTTTAAAACATTCTTTTTGGCTGATAATATTATATTTAAAATTTATTGGAAAAACTAAAATAATTAAGCAAGTATCCTGAGATATTCTTTCAAAAAATTGAATTCATATGCTCAATTTCTATTCACTAGAAGTACTTTTTATTTCTTTTTTGTTATTTTCAGTAAAAGGAAGAAACATCAACTTGGCTGCAGCAAATCAAGAGGTCATATCAATTATTTATTAATGATACTTAATTTATAAAGTAAGGATGAGAATTTTGAATGCATGTATGTAACATGTCCAGCCTAGTAAGTGGTTCATGCCAGAAATTTAGCAAATATTTATTTCTCATCTTCTCCATGCACCAATAAATAAAAGTAAAATATGAAAAATATTGATGTACCATTCAGATATTGATTTGATATTTAGAATTTGTCAATCTGAAAAGAAAGGACTTTTTATATCTTTGTCAGGTCACTGTGGACTTTGCATTGCATGAAATACATAGTAAACTTCCCACAGTCCCTTTTCTTGAGTTTCAGAGAATAAGCTCCTTCAACTCTTTTCTTTCAGATTTAATATGTAGCTTTGACTAAAGAGATCTCTTTATTCTAATTGCTAATTCTTAATACTTTTATACTGTATATGTGAATGAAAGGATCAGTCACCTAACTGATTTCTTGCCGTCTTATTTCTAAGTTTTTCGTATGGTCCAGTGCCTCTTTTGCAATATGGTACTTAGAGTCTCATGGTGTCTTGGCAAAATGTCCATTTCACACTAAGTAAGTGTTAGTTGTTACTATTGCCCAAGGAGAAAGGGAATCAGTCCTGGCACTGGGGTAGTAACCAAAGAAATTTTAGTTCTGTTATATTCCTGTTATAGGAATAACTAACTCATATATTGCTTATAAAAAGTAATCTTTTCTACCTGGATAAGTTTTTCCGGTATTATTTGTTAAACAGGTTTTCTTTTTCTTAAGTGCCTGCAATGTCACCACTGTTTATATGAAATTTCTGTAGATGTAGGTCTGTTTTGAAACTCTTTTTTTTTTTTTTTTTTGGTGAATTTGCTTGTTTCTGTGCTAATATTGAACTGTTAGCCTTATATAAACTCGTGTCTAAAGAGAAAATCCCCTCAATGTAGTCCTTTTCCACAAGAAAAGTCCTTGAATTTTCTTGGACCTTTCTCCTTCATAAAAATTTTAGAATCAGCACCAGACAATCATGTTCAATGACTTTAAGACCATCCCTTACCCCAACCTCCAAATTCTCAGAGATAAAGAAAATGGTTTGCTGTAACCAAACACGTGGATCTAACCTGTTTCTGTCTCATGAAATGACTGTCCTTCCCTTTATTCCCAGATAACTAATGGTGATGTTAGATGGTCCCAAACGTTCTCCTGGGAGACACTGAGTAGAACCTTTTCCTCTAGTCTCTAATAAAGATGGATACCAAGTCGCATGTGTAAAAGAATGACTCATGATTTAATTCCAGGTAGATGTAAAAGCTAAAGAAGGTCCCTTGTTTGGCTTAATTCCCCTCGTTACATTACACCTGAATTGTCGTAGAGAAGTAGAAGGGCCTACCTCTTGCTGTGTCATATTCTTTCAGTGACAGTTTAGCAAGTGCTTATCTTCATAGACGCAGGACACACTGTAACATGGAAAGTAACACATAAAGCCCCAAATCCATTTTGAAAGAATGTGCCTTGGGTGGTGCCCGTAGCTCAGTGAGTATGGCGCCAGCCCCATGCACCGAGGCTGGCAGGTTCAAGCCCATCCAGGCCCAGGCCAGCTAAAACAACAGTGACAACTGCAACATAAAGAAGAAATAGCTGGGTATTGTGGTGGGTGCCCATAGTCCCAGTTGCTTGGGAGGCTGAGGCAAGAGAATCGCTTAAGCCCTCAAGTCTGAGGTTGCTGTGAGTTGTGATCCATAGCACTCCACCCATGGTGACAGCTTGAAATTCTGTCTCAAAAAGATAAAAAAAAGAAAGAAAGAAAAAGAAAAAAAGTAGAATTTGCAACAGTTCCTGACACACTCCTACTTTTTTTTTTCTCATTTAAAATCATGGTCAGATTTCTGAGTCAACACATAAAGATTCAACTCATATAATAGCATGATATTCACCACTAGAGATACCACAATGAACAAAATAGTAGAAAAGGTCTCCAAACACAATTTCAATGATCTTATTCTCTGTGAAATAGGGGTAGAGTCTCCCCTGCTTCCTCCAGGTGAAGCTAATTGTCGCTTAGTTTTGTCCACATTTTTTGATCTGACCTCCTTCACTGGCACATTTGTCTTAACACAATACAGTTATCTCCATCCTTTGATGATCATGTCATGCGTTCTCTCTCCAAGGCCTATGCTTTCCTTCTTCCCTTAGTGAGCCTTAAATATTAGTTTATTCATTGTGCCATATTTTTTCTAAGTCTATCTACAGCTAACTATGTTCATAGGCTCCTTTCTCATGTGAGTATAAACTTAACCATTCCTTTTATCCCCAGTTACTGGCCTAATACAAGGAACACTGGAATTTTTTTTTAAAAGGGTTGAATGAATGATTTCTCACAAGTTTTCATCAATCGCCTTTAATAAAAGGACTTAAAACCCATATCTATAATTTTTTTATTATTTGGGATTCATTGAGGGCACGAAGAATTAGGTTACACTGATTATATTTGTTAGACGAAATCCCTCTTATAATTGTGTCTCACCCTCAAGAGTTGTGCCATACACTGTGGCCTTCCATTCCCCACCCTCCTCCCCTCTCCCTGCTCCCTGATTCCCACCTCTCATATTAGCTCATCCACTGCCTTCATATTGGAATTGACTGCCTTGGATTCTTGCCTCTCCATTCTTGTGATGCTTTACTAGGAAGAACGTGTTCCACCTCCATCCAAGTTAATACAAAAGTTGTAAAGTCTCCATCTTTTTAAATGGTTGAATAGTATTCCATGGTATACATATACCACAGCTTGTTAATCCATTCCTGGGTTGGCAAGCATTTAGGCTGTTTCTATATTTTTGGTGATTGTAAATTGAGCAAATGTCCTTATGATAAAAGGTTTTTTTTTTTTTTTTTTCTTCTGAGCAGATGCCTAATAATGGGATTGCAGGATCAAATGGGAGGTCTAGGTTGAGTTCTTTGAGGTTTCTCCATACTTCCTTCCAAAAAGGCTATACTGGTTTGCAGTCCCACTGACAGTGGAAAAGTGTTCCCTTCTCTCCACATGCATGCCAGCATCTGAAGCTTTGAGACTTTGTGATGTCGGCCATTCTCACTGGGGTTAGGTGATATCTCTGGATAGTTCTGATTTACATTTCTCTAATGATTAGGGACCATTTTTTCATGTGTGTTAGGCATTCATTTGTCTTCTTTAGAGAAGGTTCTATTCATCTCTCTTGCCAGTGATACATGGGATTATTGGATCTTCTTTTGTTGATTAATTTGAGTTCTCTGTAGATCCTAGTTATCAAGCTTTTATCTGATACATAATATTCAAATATCTTTTTCTAATCTGAAGGTTGTCTATTTGCTTTGGTTCTTGTCTCCTTAGCTGTACAGAAGCTTTTCAGTTTAATTAAGTCCCATTTGTTTTTGTTGTTGTTGCAATTGCCATGGAAGTCTTCCCTATAAAATCTTTCCCAGGCCAATATCTTCAAGTGTTTTCCCCATGCTTTCTTTGATTATTTTTACTGTTTCATGCCTTAGATTTAAATCTTTTATCCATCTTGAGTCAATTTTTGTAAGTAGTGAGAAGTGCAGGTCTAGTTTCAGTCTTTAACATGTGGTTATCCAGTTCTCCCAACATTGTTTATTGAATAGGGGACTCTTTTTCCAATGTATATTCTTGTTTGGTTTACCAAGTATCAAGTGGCTATAAGATTCTGGCTTCATCTTTTGGTTTTCTATTTGATTCCAAATGTCAATGTCTCTATTTTTGTGCCAATACCATGATGTCTTGATCACTATGACCTTGTAGTATAATCTAAAGTGTGGTAGGGTGATACTCCTGGCTTTGTTTTTATTACTAAGAAATGCCTTGGTTCTATGGGTTTTTTTCTGGTTCCATACAAAAGGAAGAGTTATTTTTTCTGAATCTTGAAAGCATGATGTTGGTATTTTAATGGGGATTGCATTGAATCTGTAGAGTGCTTTGGGAAGTAATATTCAGCTATTTCTATCTGGGTGTCATTTCATTTCCAAAACTTCAATATTTTGATTATATTTGTTGATTATTCTCAGCCATGAGAATGTTCTTCCATTTGTTAATATCTTCTGCTATTTCTTTTCTTAGGGTTTCATAATTTTCTTTATAGAGGTCCTTCATCTCTTTTGTTATGTATATTCCTAGGTAGTTCATTTTTCGTAAAGCTACTGTGAAGGGGATTATGTCCTTGATTAGCTTCTTATCTTAGCTATCATTGGCATATACAAAGGCTACTGATTTGTGGGAATTGATGTTATATCCTGAGACATTGCTGTAATTTTTTATCTTTTCCAGGAGTCCTGGGGTTGAGTCTTTGGGGCTCTCTAAGTATAAGATCATATTGTCAGCAAAGAGCAAGAGAATGACCTCCTCTGCTCCATTTTGGATGCCCTTTATTTCCTTCTCTTGCCTGACTGCATTGGCTAGAACTTCTGACACTATGTTGAATAGTAATGGTGATAGAGGACAACCTTGTCTTATTCCAGTTCTAAGTGGAAAAGCTTTCAGTTTTACTCCATTCAATATAATATTAGCTGTGGGTATGTCATAGATGGCTTTAGGAACTGTGCCACCTATGCCTATATTCTTAAGTGTTCTAATTAGAAAAGATGCTGAATTTTATTGAATGCTTTTTTTCCCATCTATTGAGAGGATCATATGGTCTTTGTTTTTGCTTCTGTTGATGTGGTGAATTATATTTATGGACTTGTGTATGTAAACCAGCCTTGTATCCTTGGGACCATATCTATAATATTTTAAAGTAATATTTAGCTACTTCTATCTGGTTATCATTTTATTTCCAAAAATCCAATATTTTGAAAACTGAATTCATTACATTTTTCATCATTACCCTTATCCTTGACAAATCTCTTTCCTGACTTATTATAATGTTCAACCATCATTATCTTAAGTCCGTCCTAATTCATTGACTCTTGTTTTCTCTAACCTTATATCATAACAGTCACCAAGATCTATATATGAGAATTGTTTGTAATATTTCCTAAATCCATACTTTCCTTTCTTCTCAGAAGTCAACAGCCAAATTGAAGATGGTTCTTTTGCATAGTCTATTGTTACAGTCACCTAACAGGTGACTCATAGACACTTAAAGGATGCCTATTAATGTGGCAACCACATGTCCCCACTTGCACAGGAATTATATGGCCACCATACTTTTGGAAAGGATGGGAAGCTGTTATGAAGGTGTATTTGAAGACATCCATGGTCCACATGCTTTAGATATCAAGTGTTATCCATGGTCCACATGCTGTCAAGTGTTAAAGAATCAAGGCATGTTGGATCTACCAGTGATATTTTCACCACTAAGCTGATCTTAGAGTAAATTATGAAAGTTCGTTGGATAAGACATTATTAGTAAAGCTGGAGACAGTGGGAGTCTTTCTGGTCATTCATTTACCCATTTAGCCTTTTGTAAAAGAGCCTCCCTCATCCTTTCTGTTCCTACTGCACATTTACTCCCCTAAAATCCCTCCCTTCATTTCTCACTAACCTGGAATATTGTTCAAAGCTCCAGACTTCCCACTTTCCCTCTGCTTTCTATCCCCTTGGGTTTGTATCCTTATCAGGCAATAGCTAACCAGACTCATTCATCTATTCCAGTGGTTCTCAGCCTTCCTAATGCCTCTTAATACTGCAACCCTTTAATACAGTTCCTCATGTTATGGTGACCCCCAACCATAAAATTATTTTTGTTGCTATTCCATAACTGTAATTTTGCTACTGTTATGAATCATAATGTAAATGTCTGATATGCAGGATGCATTTTCATCATTACAAAGGGGTCACAACACACAGGCTGATATTCATTTTGTACATATTAGAGGGGCACCTACTATTAATAGGATTGTTTTAAGCATTGAAAATAAAAACTAGCCCTTACAAGGACCTAGCTAACTACTAGGTTAACTACTCCCTTTGACTCCACTCAACATACCAAACTCTTACAGTACATCACCGTTAACAGCATAATAAGAAGACAGATGGTATGTGTTCAGATTTTAGCCATATCTCTCTCAGTATGCAAAGTAGTGCAATTACGTAAACTCTCTATGATCAATTGAATCATCTATAGTAATAATAATAATAATAGTATTTACCTCACTCAAAAAATATACTAAGCAATGCATGAAAAAATATCTCAAACTCAAAATAATCTTACTACACCTTAAGCATTCAACAAATACTGACTGTTAAGAGTAGGCTATAAATATCCTGGGCATTTTAGGTATTGAGATCTGAAGATCACAGCAGAAATATGGAAGTCACACCAATGTGTGCTATATCAGTTACAATTTTTCTCTGCCTGTGTATCAAGTGAGGTTGATTGATATTGATTTTTTGATTGATTAGTTAATGGCCTTGGGGTTTTGAGCAAGTTTTAATCATTAATTGATAGAAATGTTAAGCACAACTGACCTTTGAAGTCAGGCAAAACTAGATTCAGAAATTTCTTTGCTATTTATGTACTATGTGATCTTGCAAGAAATGGGGTTAATGATTTTACCAACCATGTATTTATTTAATCAATGTTTACTGGGCACTTGCTCTGTGCAAGACAGTATTCTAGGCCCTAGGGATATAGCAGTGAACCAAATATTAATAGATTTGATCTTGGTGCTATCATGCTTATAGCTTGCTGAGGAGAGGAGACAATATTTACATAAATACAGAGTAGAACCTCTGTAAGTTGATCACCCTAGGGACTGTAACAAAGTGGCCAACATACAGAGGTGGTCAACAGAAGGAACTGGGCCTGCTGTACTGGTATGTACATGTAGTACATGTCTGGTCTCTAAAAATGAGATCAACTTAATGAGGTGCTCAGTGTAGGGAGGTGGTCAACTATGGAGGTTCTACTGTATTTGAGAGAGGAGAGATAGTTTTAAGTACTTCATAGGGTAATTGCAAGGATTTATAAATGCTCTGGGAATGAAAGTTGCCAGGATGATAGAAGCCCATAGTCTATTGGGGGACCCCAATGCACAAATAAGATATCTGTCATTCTATAAAAAGCCATGATAACAACATTACAATAGAGACTAAGAGGAAGTGAGATCCAGAGAGTGGTAGATTCTGGGCCCCAGGCAGCAGTAACAAACTGATGATTGGCTTTAGGAAGGAGCAGCAGTAGACTTCTTGAGACCAGCACTGCTATTTAAGGCCATCCTTTCTTTCCTTTTGGCTAAACACTGTTGTGTGAATTATTTTCCAAGTCAGTTTGTTTTACCATATTGGACCTCTCCTAAAATATTTTATTTTCCTAGATTGCTCTTTCTCAATCTCCCAAGGCAACATATTTTGAGGTGTTCTTTCAATCTTTCAGAAATGGTTATTAAAATTTGAAAGCCCATCCCAAAGGAGTTAGGAACCACTCTCCTGCTACTAAATTTCCCTTTAGTTTTGTTGTCTCACCAAGATAAACCTTTCCAGGGTAAGCTGCCTGTTCTTTCACATCTTTCTTTGCATCTCTTCCCTTTCCTGATATAAACTGACCTTCAGGAAACTCTGCCTAGTGAGAAAGTGATCTTTATTCTTTAGCATGGATTGGAGCACAAGAGTCTATTTTATATAAAATTTTTACAACTTTTAATTTAGTAAGTATTGGTAAAATCAGGAAGATTTCTTCCAAATATAGATGCCAGAAATCCTTCTTTCATTTTGGTTTTGTCAAGTTGATTTCAAGGCCTGCACACAATCCTGTGGCCCATATTTCACCTCTTAACTCCATCCACCTCATCAGATATCAAATTGGGCATTGCCCGCAGCCACAGAGAGAGAAAAAATTTAGACTGGAATATCTCTAGCTTGTTGAACAAGTTTTCAGTCTGTATGATTGCTTGCATTTTCCATTTTACTACAGATATCAATGTCATGCAAAGTACTGCTTTAAAGTTGAAATTATTATTTTTTTATTTTTTGAGACAGAGCCTCAAGCTGTCCCCCTGGGTAGAGTACTGTGGCATCACAGCTAACAGCAACCTCCAACTCCTGGGCTCAAGTGAGTCTCCTGCCACAGCCCTCCAAGTAGCTGGGACCACAAGCGCCCACCGCAATGCCCGGCTATTTTTTGGTGGCAGCCATCATTGTTGTTTGGTGGGCCAGAGCTGGATTCAAACCCACCACCTTAGGTGCGTGTGGCTGTTGCCTTAGCCACTTGAGCCACAGGCGCCTAGCCTAAAGTTGAAATTATTATAGACATATCGGCTGGAAAAGTGATATCAGCCCATTCCCATTGATTGAGCTTCATGTGCATGTGCTTGTGACATTGATGAGAGAACTAGGTAGACTGAAAGGGATCCTCTTTGTCTCTTCTCTGCTCTTGTCTCTTCCCTCCCTTTCCTTGGGGGATTCATAGTCTCGCCTTATGACTTCCAGATCCATGTCATTTGTATCACCTGACAGCTCTATCTCTCAAGCCCCAGCTATACCTGCTGCCACAGGCCTCTGAACCTCGTTATGTTAAAAACTTAAATTCATAATTTCCCTGACAAACTCTAACCAGCCCCTCATGTCTTGGATTCACACTCCACTACTCAGACAGCTGTACAGAGCTGAAGTCACCTATTGCCTCCCAGCATTTCTTGACTATGTGGCCATATCCATGTTCCAGGACTCATACAAACAGACAATTGCAGCGGAGTCGGTTTCCATGCAGTAGAGAAGACACAAATCTCTACTCAAGAAAGTCCTTTGATGTGGATAACATTGTCATAGTTCTCTGAAGGGTTTTGATAGTTTCTTAAAGAGTATAAATAATTCAGTATAACATATCATCACAATCGAAAAATCAACTTCAAATACGATATCCACTTATAGAGGCTCAGGGATGTATTTTTCTTTTTACTGATGACTAAATTTCGTATTTCTCTGAGTTTCACTTGTTTTTCCCTGAATAACTTTCTATTCCAGAAGCCAACCCAGGCAACACATTGCATTCAGTTGTCATGTCATATCTTCTGTGACAAGTCTCAGCCTTTTCCTATCTTTCATGATAGTTTGAAGAATACTGGTTAGGCATTTGTAAAAGTCTCTAAATTTGGGTTTGTATGTTACTTTTCTAATGATTACACTGGGATTTTTGAGTTTGGGGAAGAATACCACAGAAGTGAAGTGTCCTTTTCGTTACCTAATATCAAGAGATATGTGATACCACACGACGTCACCAGGGATGTTGACTTTTCTCACCTGGTTAAGGCAGCACCTGCCAGGTTTCTCCATGAAAACATTAATGTTTTCCCCTTTGTGTACTTCATCAGAAATGCACTTTCATGCTTAAAAGATTCAAGTTTTCTAACAAGCTTTTATTAACTTGCCTTTCTCATTTATAATTCTCTAACATATAGTTCCTTTTTCCAGGAAAAAGGGAAAGATGAATATTTGGATTTCTTTCTGGAACCTAGCATAATCCATAGTCATCTTTTAAGTATATATTTTTTAAAATATCAAAATGTAACTCAACTTAGAGCTGAATGTTTCATATAAAGCATTTACATCAATCTTGTGACTCATAATTGTAATGCATTTGAGCCACTCTATCATTGATTGACCCGATTTCCTAGAACTTAAAAAACTCACTTATATCAATAGTCTTTATGACATTATTCAATCAAGAAAGCACTCAGACTAGCTCTCTCTTTATATAGGAAAGCATTTGTAATATATTTATGTGACATTTTTGAAAAGTTGCAACAAAAGATATCTATCCGAAATATATATGATTAATTCCAATTTACCTCAGAGGAAAATATTAATATGAAAGCATAATTATTTTAAAATTATGTATACCCCCCAAATTTTATTCCTGTAGTGAAAATATATACAGTAAAACATTAACTGTGACATATTTTATAAAACTAAGATGTTTTTATCAACCCCTTTCTACCTAATGGTAGTCTAGCTCAGGCCTTGCCAACCGTGTTCAGTTGAGTGAGATCCTGTGCACTTTCTCAATCTCTGAAGCAGAATGTAATGTTTGCACACATGGCTCACACCTGAAAGAAACAAGGTAAACTAATTGGAATATTAGATTTATGCTCATAATATTGGACTTGTCACTGACTTTACATTTTGGTACCCTCAGGGGAATATAGGGCCATGTCTTTTTGTATCTAGAGAATATTTAAGTAATTGTTGCAACAACGAATGATTTAATTTTGAAACCTAGAGTACATGTGAAGAGTGAGGAAGAGACACCAGCTTAAGCCTGAGTGGTATTTTCTGCTGGAATTTAGGCAGATGACAGACTTCCAAGAGCCAGTTTCATTTAAAGTCCTGTTAGACACTAGGGTGCGAGGAAGCCCTTTGATGTTGATGAGACAGGTTGTTGCATAAGAAAGGAAGGCAGCCTTCCAGGTTTTGTGGGTAATTCAACACAGCGTCCATCTGTGAGATGTGTGGTTCTAGAACAGAATGTTCATTGGCACTAAGATGGTTCCAAGGCATTAGTTGTGGTTTAGAAGCGTTGAAGAGGCCCAGCTCCAGAAGCTCCAGCTATTGGCTGAAGCAGCTGCAATGATGTCCTTCATGCTGCTTTGGGGTAGGTGCTAGACTGTGTGTGGCTAGAAGAGGCCTTAGCAGTAGGTAGAGGTTGAAGAAGGTGGAGGGGCCCAAGTTCAAGTGATGTCAAGACAGGTCTTCTTTCTCTTTTTCTTCTACTTTGTTTTATTTAAGACCCAATGTCTCTCTATACTGCCCAGGGTAGAGTTGAGCTCCTGGCTCCTGAACTCCAGTGATCCTCTTCACTCACCCTCCTGAGTCACTGGGATTTCAAACGCACACCATTACTCCTAGCTTAAAACCTGGTTTTCTTAATTGCCATATGATAATGCTGGTGAGTTTTCACAAAAGGGATCTTAACAAACCGCTTAGCTCACTGTCAAGGAATTGAAAGTGATGTGTCTTTCTAAAAGTACATGCCTCTATTGATATCAAACTGGGAAAGTATATACATGAAGAACTTTACAATCACCACTAGTACCTCTTACCATGACTTCCAGTTCATAAACAGTTGAATAGCAACAAATGAAAAAATACGTTTCACCATATCCATTTATTGCATTGGATTTTTTTGGCCTTAATAGGATCAGATCATTAGTCTTCAGAAACGTTAGGAGCAATACATAAAGTGACCACAAGGTGTCAGGAGCTGCATGCTGTTCTTACAAAGGAGCCGGCTTTTCAGTCTGGGTGAGAAACACCACGAATGTTTTTGAACGATTTGCTTTTCTAATTTTCCCCAACTTTGATGCTTCAACTATTTAACATTTTAATATAATTTTCAGTCATTTGGCTCAAGACTTTTATAAATTAGAGCTTTCCTGATTTTATTAATGTTAAGATGATTAATAAACTTTTGTTATAAATTAATTTCAAAAGTTGTGTTGATTTGTTCCTGGTGTCCATTTGTAATAAGTAACTACTCTAGAGATACCTGGAATATTTTTTCCTCCTCCCCATTACAGGTTTATCTGAAATAGAAAGAGAAGGAGTTTTGGAGTCAAGCCCTTGCCTTAGTAGTCCAGCCATTCTTTTCTTTTATTTTTTTTAGTTGTATGATGTCTGTTTCCTCATTTGAAAAATGTCTGACTAATGTCCTAGAATATGAGTATAGAATGATTTTCAGTGATTAGAACGTATAATGAACAGGCTCTTTAATTTGTTCTTCTGATGAAATCAACCCATTTGAATTTTTTAAAATATAAATATAGGCTCGGCGCCTGTGGCTCAAGCGGCTAAGGCGCCAGCCACGTACACCTAAGGTGGCGGGTTCGAATCCCCAGCCCGGCCCGTCAAACAACAATGATGGCTGCAACCAAAAAATGGCCGGGCGTTGTGGCGGGCGCCTGTAGTCCCAGCTACTTGGGAGGCTGAGGCAGGAGACTCGCTTGAGCCCAGGAGTTGGAGGTTGCTGTGAGCGTGATGCCATGGCACTCTACCCAGGGGGATAGCTTGAGGCTCCCTCTCAAAAAATATATATATAAATATAAATATACTCCAAATACTGCATGGAATATAGTAATATACTAATACATGGAATATAAAAACAATTTTTTTGCTCATCTGAAATTTAAGGTTAATTGGGTGCATCATATTTGACCTGGCAACCATACTCAAGCACTTATAATAACGTGTTTGCTCATAGGAAATAACTGTAATGGGGTCTGTCTGGTTCAACCCAGCAGCTCCTCTGGAGGACTGAAGAGGAGGTAGATCCACTCCCATTAAAGCAAGGTAGGGAGGATGTTGTCTGTCAGTAGAGAAGCCTATGGGCAAAGCATACTATGAAATACTAAAAATTCATTTTATGTAGGTTTACAGTAATGTTGAAGAAAAAGTATCATAAAATAAAAAAGAAATTTTAGACGACTTACCTTCCTGTGTTTATTATTAACAAAATAGAGAATGTCAGAACTACCAAAAAGTATAGCAACAAATGGGAATTGCCATCATCACTAATTTAATGAGGACTTAACGAGGGGTAGGGAGATAAAGGACAGGTTTGGAATGACGCCCAGGTTTCTGGTTAGGTTGGACAAATGGCCCCGAGAATAAGAAGCGAAAGGGACTGGTTTGGAGAGGAATTTGAATTCAGATTTAAAATGTTGATGTTAAGATGTCTTTTTGTGACTATTTTCACTGTGCTGTTGGATTATATTCATTAGGAGCCACAGGGAAATCTACATTACAGATATGATTGGCAGTTGCAGCCACAGAAACGGGGAACATATAGATGATGAAACAGCAAGAAGCTCATGATGCAGCCTGAGGAACATACATTTGATGGTGGGTGAAAGGAGCACACAGTACAGAGGAAGAAACTGGGAGAAATGGCTTCATGAGGAAAAGAGATGAGAGCTCTACGAAGGAAGCGTTCAACAGGTTAACAGCTGATGGGATCCATCTAAGATGTAACATTTAAAAAAAAAAGTCACTGAATTTGAAAAATTCAGGCCACTGGAGATGTGTGCCAAAGTGTGTTTTATTGAAGCAGTGGGAGCCAAAGGCAGATCGTGGTGAACTGGCAAGTTACAGAAGTAAGGAAGTGGAAATAGTCAATGAACATGGAAGGAGCTTGGGGAATTTCACCCCCAAATAAGGCTACTTGGTATTTTGAGTTATAGACACTTGGAAGGGCGCTTCCCCTCCACCTTCATAACCAGGTAGAAGAAAAACTGGCTTCCTTTCTCCCCTCCGGTTATGTCACTGTATTTCAGGAAAAAGAGCAAGAATGCAACCAGGCCTGGCCCAAACTATTTTCAACGTAATAACTGCCTCTCAGGTTAATTTACAAGTCAATCTGTTTTCCCCTTATCCAGTCATTCTCCGAAGTATCTATTTATCCTCCCTAGCAAGCATTTACTGCCCGTAAACAGAATTACCCATGCTCCTCATCTCTCTTTTCCCTCTAAAAGGCAGGTATAAAAATACCTGAATTCCTTTGGGATATTGAATAATCACTCTGTGATTCTCCCCATGTGCATGGTGAATAAGCCTCTCCCTCTTATTAGTTTGGCCTAATTATGAGTTGATCTTTCAGCAAACTTTCAGGGCAAAGGTGATGTTTCCCTTCACCCCTATGAGCCCAGTCCGTCCAGGAGGTTGACTGTGGATTGGAGGAGGCATAGCAGTGTTTAAAAGAGACAAAGAACTGAAGGGGAGCCCCTCACTCACCTTTGAAGGGAATATGGATTGGAGAGCTTTTGATTTTTTTTAATGGTAGAAACTTGATCCTTCTTATGAGTTGGTGAGGCTGAAGTTAAAACTGCAGAAGAGAGGATAGACAAACAATTTTTATAGGTCTAAGGTAAAAGAAGGTTTAGAAAGTGAAAGTATAGTTGGAGGTTTTAGTCTTACAGGCAACATGCTTCATGGACTGTGACTGAAGAGAAGGAAATGAAAGTTGGCAAATAGTCCAGGCATGGGGGAGGGAGAAAGAGCAAGTCATATGAGGAAACAAATCAGGCTGCCCTTTCAGAGTCACTGAATTTTGCCATCTATAATGCATTTCCATGTAAAATGCTTACTTGCATTTTGGGCCCAAACTTACGTAGCTATGGAATCAGTACTGCCCATGTATAATGCACATTCATATATTTTCATCTCAAAAATTTGGGCAAAAAAGAGTGCATTATATGTGGCAAAATATGGAGTAACCATCAAGGAACACATCTACCAGGGAAGAAATAGTCATGTTAGCACATTTTGACTAAAGTCTACAGAAAGAATAGGTCAATGAGAAGAGCTCAAATCAGACAGCATGGCAACTGTGAGAAAGTGAGAGACGCAGAGATGGGCCTACCCAGTCCTCAGCCGAGGAAGAGGGTGGTGCTCAGGCCGGTGGGCCTGGCAGATACACCACCAGTGAAGCACAAGGTGTAAGATCCCAGTGGGCTTAAGCATTCAAATATTTTAACTCATTTTTCTAGATTTTATTTTATTCTCACTATGAACACTTTTTTTTCCAAACACTGTTTGCCTGCTGTAGATGTTTATTCCACCTTCAATTAACTCCCTTTTTTCAAATGAGTCAATTTGCATTCTGATTTTGGTAGCTTAGTCACTTATAAATTAGTGTGAGTCAAATTCCCGAAGCTAAATTAACATCAGCAGCATGATCAGATCTAAATTTTGGACTTGTCTGACAGCTGGGTGCTCAATTATGGTGAACATTCATCTTTTGAGGCTTCCTAGAAACCGTTTGTCCACCTCCGCTGGAGACATCTCATGCTAAATGCATAACATTCTTCATTCCAGTTCTGTTTTGTAAAACAGCTTTTAAGTTTCCTAGCAGTGGTTCTCAACCTTCCTAATGCCATGACCCTTTAATACAGTTCCTCATGTTGTAGTGACCCCTAATCAGAATATTATTTTTATTGCTACTTCCCCACAACATGATGAACTGTATTAAAGGGTCATGGCATTAGGAAGGTTGAGAACCACTGCATGCAACTGTAGCTCCTGTGCCCAGTCTTGGCTGTTGGAGGTAGTTGGGGAGTAGAGAGCAGTCAGTGGTTAAGGGTATGAGCTTTGAAGCCAGATGAATTAGAATCCAAACCCCTCTACTTAAGCTGTGTAACCCCAGACAAGATAAAGTACAGCTTTTTACCTCAATTACCTCATCTCAAAAATGGATATAATGCTCATATCTACCTCAGAATGCTTTGCATTCTTTTAGAAATAAAATGAATAAAGCTCTTAGCACACTTTTCAGCACATATAAGTACTTAAATAATCTTAACTACTAGTGTTAGCTGTATATGTGCCACAGACATCATAAACTGTGTGCCAAATTATACTTACTATCTTTCCTCCATTTCTCTACTTAACAAATATTTTTTGAGTGCTTCTTTTATGTTTAACATCACAGTGCTGGAAGCAAGGGGTATAATGGTGAAACACGGAAAAGAAACAGACTGTCAGAGGGAAAAAAAGAGTGATGAGTAAACAAAGCACAAAGATACGTAATGTCAGTCGTTTAACACCATAACAAGGGTCCCACTCACCCGAAGGAGAAAATTACATTCTGCGAGCTCTGTTCTCTCTCTTATCCTCTATACCCAAATCACTAAATTGTTTTAATTGTGACTGTAAAGAAATGCGACTTAGTAAATTGTTTAGATTTGAATCTCTTACAGGTTCTTTTTATTTTTATTTTTTAACACGCAGAATCAGTAGGCAGGCAAGATTTTTTCATTTCTCTAATCTACAATCCCTGCTGTATAGACTTTCGCCCTTCTGCTTATTGCCTTGAGATTTCCCAATGGGTGCTGTATCTCCAGACCATCTACTCCACAGTCCAGGCAAAAAAAAAGGAGAAGGGAAAAGGGGGCAGAATCTAAGTGGGCTCTGTCCTTCTGAAGAAAGAGAAACTCTCCACATCTGTCTGTATCTCATTGGCCAGGACACCACCTTATGGCTGCCTGCAGTTGCAAAGGAGGCTGAAATATTGACTGTGTAACTAACAAGCACATTGCTGTCTTAAACAAAAAGGGGTTCTATTAGGAAGACAGACGTGTGGAGAAAATGTCATGAGGTTAATACCAGTACTTGCCCCTCCACCCACCTGCACTATGTATTTTTTAGACTTCATTGGCTAGAAAAAAATGAAAACTATGTAAATTTGTAAAACCATTATTCTAATAACCACAATTCTATTATGATTTAATCTAAGATATTGATTATATTTTTAAACCAAATTGTAGTGGGTGTCAGTTTTTTTTTTAACAAGAAAATGTGATTAATACCTTTCTCAATAGAGATAGTATGGTTTTCCTCCAGTTTTCAATTATTAAATATGAATCTTCCATTTAAAAGATAATGGCTTATGGGGCTGTCTATCTGAAAATGAATTTAAGCACAGATCCAGCACTTAGGGGAAATTTACATCTACAGCATGATGGTGAACCATTAGGATAATAACAGTAATAAGAAAAAAGACTTGTATATTGAAAATGTTCAACCTTACTCATCTATTATAACCATATCCATTTGTTATGAATTCTTAAAGCTTTTTAACTTGTAAGTTAAAGCTAATTATTATCCTGCTTTATATTATACAAGAGGAATAATAAAACAATGAAGGACAGTCAAGGTAATTATTAACTAACAGGATGACTTCAGTGACTGTGAATTGGGAGGCTTCTTCACAAAGTAAATAGCAATTACTGTTCTCTTAAGTTGTTGGTTTTGTTTATTTCGGTAGAGTACAGTATGCTGTTGCAATCAGTCTGACTTCTAAAAGTGCAGTCACCTAATAGCATAGGCATCAGCCAGCACTCTAGAGGGCCAGTTCTAGGGCTTACAAAACATCTACAAGCAGAGCCTCTTGAGTGTTTTTTAAAAATGTGAATGTAGGGGAATTCTGGGAAGATGGCTGACTGGTAGCAACCCTTGTCAGAGGCTTCTGAGCAGAGGAAGAAAAACTGGATGGAATCGGCCTCTATGAAGCTAAAGACAGGGACTAAGCCAAGAAAGTTTGGCAAGCTGTAACTTTAAGAAAGACCATTCAAGAAAACAAATTACAGGTACAAAGCCTATGAAATGAGCAGGGAACAAAAGATCTCCCATTTTACCTTGCTGGAGAGAGCCACTAAACTCCAAGTCTCTTTCTCCAGAGAGGTCCCACTTGTGAACCTAGACATGACCCTGCCAGGCATAAAATTGAACAGATGTTTTTCCCAACAACTCCAAATTCCTAGCCTACCCTTTCCCCCATCACATAGCATTCTGAAGTTCTGCCCCCTACAGAGCATAGAGTGTTTGGTCTTGTCCTGAGAGATCTGGGCATAGTGTGGACCACAAACCATCAGGATGGAATCTGTGACTAATGGGGGAAAAAGAGGGGGTAGGAAGAAAGGGACACTCAGCAGGAGGAGGAGAGTATCCTGGTTATGACTATGCCCAGCCAGTGGTAGTGTTGACCCTTGAGGTTCAGGCTGTGTCTGGTGGGATGGGTTGCAGAACTCCCGGCTCTGACAGCACCCACAGTGGGAGAGTGGTTGCTCCATGTGGACTGAGTTGGGCAGACAGGGCTGGTCCCCAGCCCCTGCTGGGCCTGCAAGCAGAGGCTTGATAGGCATGGACTGCCACCTGAGAGCAAGGGTGTTGTCTCCTGTTTCCAACAGAACGCTTAAGCAGTGGCTTACTGAGTGTGAACCAAGACCTGAGGGCTACGGTGTGGTCTACTGCCTCCAGTGTACTGAGACCTACAGGCAGAGTGTGGTACCCTGATTCTAACAAAGCCTCCAAACAGAGGCTTGCCAGGCAGTGGACTGAGACTGGCTGGGGGAGGGGGACTGGTCCCCTGACTCCTACTGGTCTGGCAAGCAGAGGCTAGCTATGTGTGGACTGAGACTGGTGGGCAGGGGAATTGCCCCTGGCTCCAGCTGGGCCTGTGAGCAGAGAAACAGACAATAGTGTGGAGTGAGTCTTGTGGGTGGGAGTGTAGATTCCTGGCTCCAATTGTGCTACTGGAGACCCTTGAATCCCTCTCTGTTGGGCAGGTTTTGCACTGCCTGAGACAATTAGGTTGGAAGTTGTGTATGGGGCTTTACATTCAGGAACATTCTGAGACTGATGTTTGAAGTTTTGTAGCAGAAAAGAACTGGAGGGTGAGGACTGGGAGCTGTAGCTGTTTGTATCTCTTCACAGTCCAGATTTAAATCTAATAGTGTGGTTTCTTAGGACAGGGAAGAGGTTGGCTGATATCAAAACAGAGATATCTTGTGCTATCTCATCAAGTAAGTCCTCAGAGTCTCCAGCCAAAACTCTGAAACGGGCCTTTGTGAGGATGTAGGAGATAAGCCACAATTACAAAGCCTAGAGCTTTGGTAAGGGCTATATCTACTACTCTAATTCAATTTCACCCTACCAGTTCTAAAAACCAAACGGTGGAAAATAAATATGGTGCGGACCCAACAGAAGAGCTCTGGGAACATGAATAACCAGAGTAGATAAATCCCTCCAAGAAATGACAAAGGAGAAACAACTGAAGATGCTATGCATAGACAAATGGCAGCAATGTCAGAAATTGAATTCAGAATATGTACTGCAAATAAGATAAATAGAATGGAAGAAAAGATGGAAATTGAATCCCAAAGAGTAGTTCTAAAGTTGTCTCAAGAAATTAATGAATTCAAAACCCAAGTCACTAAAGATGTAGACATAATGAGAAAAGAGATAGCAGAGCTCAAGGAAACAAAAAAGTTAGTTGAGGAGCTCCAAAATACAGTGGAATCCCTCAGTAATAGAGTTGACCAGGCAGAAGAAAGGATCTCTGAAACTGAGGACAAAGCTTTTGATCATTCAAAAACACTCAAAGAGGCAGACAAATGGAGAGCAAAAACTGATCATTCCCTGAGAGAGTTGTGGGATCACTCCAAAAGATCAAACATAGAAATTCCTGAAGGAGAAGAGGATGGTCCTAAGTAGATGCTCTACTCCAAGAGATTTTGGAGGAGAATTTCTCAAACATTGTGAGAGATACAGGACTTCAGATAGCAGACGGTTTCAGAACCCCAGCAAGACTCAATCCAAATAAAGCATCTAGACACACTGTGATTAACTTTGCCAAAGTTAAGACGAAGGAGAAAATTCTGAAAGGAGCCAGATGTAAGAAAAGCATCACCTACAAAGGGAGAAATATCAGAATGACTACAGGTCTCTCAGCCTAAACGTTTCAAGCCAGAAGAAGATGGTCATCAACCTTCAGTCTTCTAAAACAAAACAACTTCCAGCCCAGGATCCTCTTTACAGCTAACCTGAATTTCATTTGTGATAGAGAAATCAAATACTTTAATGACAGATGTGTTGAAGAAATTTACCATAACTAAACCAGCTCTCCAGGATATTCTCAGACCCATCCTTTACAATGACTAGCACAATGCTCTACCTCCACAGTACACTCACCCAGAAATTTTTGAACAAAACCCAACTTCCACAGTGGTGAAGGATTAAAAATGTCCATTGGATATCCAAAAATCATGACATCCAAAACACAACCAAGCTTATCAATTCTCCTAATTAATGTAAATGGTTTAAATTGTCCTCTAAAGAGGTACAGGCTGGCTGACTTGATACATAAACTCAGACCAGATCTGCTGTATACAAGAATCACACCTTACTTAAAGGATAAAAATAGACTCAGGGTGAAGGGATGGACTTGTATAATACAGGTAAATGGAAACCAGAAAAAAGCAGGGGTTGCAATTTTAGCAGCAGATACAATTGGCTTTAAATCAACAAAGATAAAGAAAGATAAGGAAGGTCTCTACATATTTGTCAAGGGAAACACTCAACATGAAGAGATTTCGATCATTAAGATTTATGCACCCTACCAGAATGCTCCTCAATTCATAAAGCTGACCCTAATGGATATGAACAATGCGATATCTTCCTGCACTACAGTAGTTGGAGATTTTAACAACCCTTTGACAGTTTTGGATAGATCCTCCAAGAAGAAACTAAACAAAGAAATATTAGACATAAACCTGACCCTAGAACAAATGGACTTTACAGAACTTTACAGAACATGTCACTCTAATAAAATGGAATAAACATTCTTCTCATCAGCCCATGGGTCATCCTCCAAAATAGATCATATCCTAGGACACAAGTCTAACCTCAGCAAATTTAAAAGCGTAGAAATTATTCCTTGTATCTTCTTGGACCACCATGGAATAAAAGTTGAACTCAACAGCAACGGGAATCTTCATACTCAAACAAAGTCATGGAAGCTAAATAATCTTATGCTGACTGACAGCTGGGTCAAAGACAAGATTAAGAAGGAAATCACCAAATTTTGGGAACAAAATGATAATGAAGACACAAATTATCCAAACCTGTGGGATACTACAAAGGCAGTTCTAAGAGGGAAATTTATAGCACTGGAAGCCTTCATCAAGAAAACAGAAAGAGAGGACGCCAATAACTTAATGTATCATCTCAAGCAATTGGAAAAGAAAGAACATTCCAACCCGAAACCCAACAAAAGAAAAGAAATAACCAAAATTAGGGCAGAATTAAATGAAATTGAAAACAAATGAATCATTCAGAAGATCAATGAAACAAAAAGTTGGTTTTTTGAAAAGATTAACAAGATTGATAAACCTTTGGCCAACCTAACCAGAAATAGAAAAGTAAAACTCTAATATCATCTATCAAAAATGATAAAGGAGAAATAACAACAGACACTGCAGAAATTTAAAATATCCTCAATGATTACTACAAAAATCTCTATTCCCAGATATATGAAAATCTGAAGGAAATGGATCAACACCTGGAAGCACGTGACCTTCCTAGACTCAATCAGAAAGAATTAGAAATCTTGAATAGACTTGTATCAACTACTGAAATAGCATGAAAAATATGAAATCTTCTTAAAAAGAAAAATCCAGGACCAGATGGCTTCACATTCAAATTCTATCAAACCTTTTAAGAGGAACTAGTACCTATATTATACAACCTTTCCCAAAGCATAGAAAAAGAAGGAATACATCCCAACACATTCTATGATACAAATATCACCCTGATACCCAAACCAGGAAAGGATCCAATAAAGAAAGAAAATTATAGAACCAATATCATCTATCAAAAAAAGACCAATATCAGAATTCAACAACACATAAAAAATTATACATCATGATTAAGCTGGTTTTATTCCACAGTTACAGCGTTGATTAAACATATGCAAATCTATAAATGTAATACATCACATCAATAAAATAAAAAACAAAGACCATATGATTGTCTCAGTTGACACAGAAAAAGCTTTTGATAATATCCAGCATCCCTTCATGATCAGAATTCTTAAGAAAATAGGCATAGAAGGGACATTTCTTAAACTGATAGAGGCCATCTACAGCAAACCCACAGCCAATATCATATTGAATGGTGTAAAATTGAAAACATTTTCACAAGGCAAGGATGCCCATTGTCTCCACTGCTATTCAACATAGTAGTGGAAGTCTTAGCTATTGCAATGAGGAAAGAGAAGGTGATCGAGGGTATTTGGAGGGTCAGAGGAGATCAAACTCTCACTCTTCACCGATGGTATGATCCTATACCTGGAAAATCCCAGGGACTCAACTTCAAAACTCTTAGAGGTGATCAAGGAATACAGCAGCATCTCAGGATACAAAATCAATACTTACAAGTTAGTAGCTTTTATATACACCAACAATAGTCAAGCTGAGAAAAACAATCAAGGACTCTATTCCTTTTATAATAGTGCCAAAGAAGATTAAATGTCTGAGAATTTACTTAACAAAGGACATGAAAGATCTCTATAAAGAAAACTATGAAATTCTGAGAAAAGAAATAGCTGAAGATGTTAACAAATGGAAAAACATACCATGCTCATGGCATACCATGCCCATGGCATGGAAAAAATCAACATTGTTAAAATGTCCATACTACCCAAAGCAATCTACAGATTTAATGCAATCCCTATTAAAGCACCAAGGTCATACTTTAAAGAACTTGAAAAAATAGTACTTTGTTTTATATGGAATAAAAAGAAATCTCTAATAGCAAATACATTACCGAACAAATCAGGAGGTATCACATTACCAGACTTCAGGCTATACTATAAATCTACAGTGATCAAACATCATGGTACTGGCACAAAAACACAGCCGTAGATTTATGGAACAGAATAGAGAACCAAGAGATGAACCCAGCTGCTTATCATCATTTGATTTTCAACAAGCCTATCAGAAATATTCAGTGGGGGAAAGACTCCCTATTTAACAAATGGTACTGGGTGAACTGGCTGGCAACCTGTAGAAGACTGAAACTGGACCCCCACCTTTCACCATTAACAAAAATTGATTCTCACTGGATAAAAGATTTAAACTTAAGACATGAAACTATAAAAATACTAGAAGAGAGTACAGGGAAAACACTTGAAGAAATTGGCCTGGGAGAATATTTTATGAGGAGGACCCCCCGGGCAATTGAAGCAACATCAAAAATACATAACTGGGATCTGATCAAACTAAAAAGCTTTTGCACAGCCAAGAGCCCAGTAAGTAAAGCAAATAGACAACCTTCAGAATGGGAGAAGTTTTTTCAGGTTATGCTTCTGACAAAGGTCTGATAACTAGAATATACTGAAACTCAAACTAATCAATAAGAAATGAATAAATAATCCCATTTCTATGTGGGCAAGAGACTTGGACAGAAACTTCTCTGATGAAGACAGGTGCATGGACTACAAACACATGAAAAAATGCTCATCATCACTAATCATCAGAGAAATGCAAATCAAAACCACTTTGAGATGTCATCTAACTTCAATAAGATTAGCCCACATCACAAAATCCCAAAACTTCAGATGTTGGCATGGATGCAGAGAGAAGGGAACGCTTCTACACTGCTGGTGGGAATGCAAACTCGTACATCCTTTTTGGAACGTAGTTTGGAGAACATTCAAGGAACTAAAAGCAGACCTACCGTTCAATCTTGCAATTCCTCTACTAGGTATATACCCAGATGATCAAAAACTATTTTACAAGAAAGACATTTGCACCAGAATGTTTATTGCAGCCCAATTCATAATAACCAAGACATGGAAATAGCCCAAGTGCCTATCGACCGATGAATGGATTAGCAAATTGTGGTGTATGTACACCATGGAATACTATGCATCCATAAAAATGAATGGAGACTTCACATCTTTTATGTTTACCTGGATGGAGCTGGAACATATTCTTCATAGTAAAGTATCTCAAGAAGGGAAAAGAAAGTATCCAATGTACTCAATATAACTATGAAATCAATATATAACCACCTACCCACTCACACAAATGGTAAAACTTAACTATAATCCAGAAAGTAGAAGGGAAGAGGAGAGAGAGTCGGGAGGGAGGATATGAGAGAATGGAGGGTATTTGGAGGGACTCACCTAATGTGCACGATGCAATGGTACATTTCAAGACTACTAAGTAATGAGTATAAATGTGATGGATGTGTTACTTAGTTCAATGTAAACATTTCACATTGTACATCAAAGCAGTACCCTGAACCCCATAAATGCATAAATGTACAAAGTTATGATTTAATAACAATAGTTTTGTAAAAAAGAAGATAAAAAAATTAAAAAAGTGAATCTCACTTGAAATGTAGATTTCTATTAAATAATACTATATAAATTTATATAGCAACTAAAGTTACTAAAGAAAAAAATAAAAATGTTGTTTTATCCCTTAAAGATATTATAGTCCAGGGACAAATCAGTAAGAAACTAAACAATTGGGTAATCTTAAATTTCATTTGTGGTTGAGCAAAAAGAAATTAACAGTACCCATAGTAGCATTGTTCAGACCCCCAAAAATGCTTGTTATTATAATTCCATTTATATAAGTTCAGAAAGAGATGTTGTAAGTCATAATAGTGGGTACTTTGGGAATGCTTGGCAATGTTTTTTCCTTCTATTATCTTAATTTGGATGCTGATTACATGGGTGTTTACACTTTGTGAAAATTCATGGAATCATATATGTACATGATTTGTACCTTTTAATATATGCATGCTATACTTCAATATTCTTTTTTTTTTTTTTTTTTTTTGAGACGGAGTCTCAAGCTATCCCCCTGGGTAGAGTGCCATGGCATCACGCTCACAGCAACCTCCAACTCCTGGGCTCAAGCGAGTCTCCTGCCTCAGCCTCCCAAGTAGCTGGGACTAGAGGCGCCCGCCACAACACCTGGCCATTTTTTGGTTGCAGCCATCATTGTTGTTTGGCGGCCCGGCTGGGGATTCGAACCCGCCACCTTAGGTGTATGTGGCTGGCACCTTAGCCACTTGAGCCACAGGCACCGAGCCATACTTCAATATTCTTAAATACAAAATCAAACTTCTATGGCATTAAGAGTCACGGTGGTGAGAATCTTTGTGTAGGAGAGAGGGGATTGTGATGGGGATGGAGTTAATCCCCTTTTGGGGATTAACTTCTTGATTCCATGGTAGTTAAATGGGCATGTTCACTTTGTGAATATTTTGTGTGCATTCATAATTTCTAATGCACATGTAAGTTAATTTAAAAAGAGCTTTAATGAAAAACCCAACCAATCAAACCACTCAGTTACATTGTAATACAGTTTGAGTGATATGAATTTATGAATACAAAGTTGACACTGATCAGACAATGGTGAGTAGCTACTTTCCCTTCAATTAAGTTCCAGTGAACCTTGTTGAAGTTTGTATGTTGTAGATCATGGTGTAGCTTAATTCATTAGGCTTTTGGACCTCTCCTATGTACACATAAATGGCTTTACTTTATTCTACAATACAGGGTGTCCATAAAGTTTGTGAGCAATTTAAAATATGGACACCCTGTATTTTGTCATAACTTATTAAATTCCTTACTAATCATGTCATGTTGGCTGTTGTCTGTTCTTGGTTCTTGGTGTGCTCTTGGCTGAAGAATGAGCAGACACATCATGCAGCAAAGCAACCATGAAGCAAAGGTTATTGAGAAATAATGAGGTAGTTTTATAGAGCAAGAACTAGGTACACTTGTGACAAATGAGCCTCTTGTCATAACAACAAGTTCTGGTGATGACCTGGGGTCCAGCTTTATAGTGTCTGGATTGGGCCCTCCTTGTAGTTCAGATGTCACCACTGAACGCTTTGACAGACAGTTAACTGCTTGGTAATTTGCCTTAGGTTACCCTAGGTCACTTTCCAAATTCTACTGTGCCTGGGCTGTCTGGACCCCTGGGTGTTCCTCATTCTCTCAAGTGTAGCTGTTGCTTTGGGTAGATCAAGGTTAGAGTAGCAGCAGAATAGAGGGCTGGCCCTTGTCCTTCTTCCCAGGTTGGACAATGCTCCAGGTAGCATCAGGCAGACTGCCCACCTTTGTCCCTAATGAGAGCCAGAACCCTTCTTTGTTTACCTGATAATTCTGCTGTTACCAAATCAAACTGGGGTCCCCTCACCCAGTGCTCTGATACTGAGATTTGCAATGGGAAGAAGGGGCATGTACTTCATGGTGGTAAGCAAAGAGAATTGGGGAGCTAAAGCTAAAGAAAGCAGAAGTTGCTTACAAGAAAGCATGGATTGGGAAGTAGGGTCTGATAGGCCACAGGCGAATTTAGACTTTTTTTTTTTTTATTAGTACTATTTGGATAAGGAAGCAAGGCCTCATCTAGAAACATGGGGTCAGTGGAAAGGAAGGTTAAGGTATGGCCTGTGGGTATGACTCTCTCTAGAGCCTTCAGGAAGAAATTTATAACAAAGAAGAGTTTTCACAGTTTACTGCTCAGTTTCCCATTATCTGAGATCTATGCAATAGTGGTGGGTGGGTATTTTCCATCTGGTGGGAGTTTCTGAAAAACAACTCAAGAACATATGTTAAGATGATATCTTTTAATCCTATAGAAAACTGCAATACCTGTGGCTCTGACTGTCTTGGAAGACTTGTTATCACCTCTTGTTTCTCAGCTTGCTCATCTTTTCACCTTTTCATGGTTCTCAACAACCGTTTGAGACCAAAGTTAGGTGCCTAAAATTTTCCTGGGTAGGACTCAAGATTTCAGGCTCCTAGGAGAACTCCCTGCCCCAGCTCACTAAATCTTTGATTTGTTAGTGGAAAACATTGGGTTTTAGAAAAAAGTTTCATGAATATTTTTGGGACAGACCTCCATATTTCTTTGAATGTTTTCTACTTAAGAAAATTATGACTATTGTATTTGGGGGAGGGCGTTTCAGACACACTGAGCTGTTCAATTTTTAAATCTTATTTCAATGTTGTATTACCCTCTGATGATTCTCAATGATCTAGGAAGTAAAAGCTTTATAAAATTTACAAAGACCTAAAAAGCCTACCACTATTATTTGGACAAGATTACCTCAAATTTGGGTTAAAAACCTGTTTAAAATCTTTCCTAATAGTGGCTCTGTAATAACCAAGCTCCCAGTCCTTAATTCCCCCTAACACCAGTGGGGAACAAACCCCTTACCCTTGAAAAGGAAACCTCCCCTAAGCCTTTTAGTTCCAGCCCCCTCAAGGGTGGAGAAGCAGTCTGAATTAAGGAAGTATGCAGAGAGAGGTTGAGCACAGGGAGGGGTTGAGCCCTTGATGGAAAGTCTCGAGTTCTTTGGAAACTTCCTGAACTTATGTTGAACAATATACCCTGCTCCATACCTGTGTGAACTGTATCTTGTGATTTGTGAGTAAATGCACCCTAAGTCAGTATGTACCCTGAGTGGCATAATTCCTTATAAGCAAATGTATGTACCCCTGAGTTATGCTATGAACTAACGCATGTACCTTGTGACCTCTGAAATGGTGCTGAATTGTGCTGTAACTGCAATGATTTAGCCTTTGTACAAGCTTGCTTGCTTCAGCAATAATCACAGTATATAAGCCTTTTGAATTTGCCATTCGGGGCTGCTTGTTGGCCCACTACAACAGCTCCCTGTAGGTGCACCTGCAGATGTATTAAATTCCTAATAAATTTCTATTAATTAATTACATCTGAAGTGGGGTCCAAATTTGTCTTTGCATGGGACATGACAGCTCACTAGTCAGCTTTGAGGCATGGATGGGCTTCTAGTCAGGAAAAGAAACAGAAATAAATATTCAATAAACTCAAACTAAAGATAATAGTCACTATTTGAAGAGAATATGAAATTCTAATACTTCACGTGTTGAATATCAATAGATACTGTTTATATTGCTTAAGTAGCTGTAACATCTATTTTTTGGTAACTCAATCATCACAATCTGACTAGTAGGAACCCATTTAAGCTGGTTCAACCATTCATTTAATAGAATCGCCACAATTTAGAGAATACCTTTGTTTTCTTGTTATTTATTTGTCAAAATACTGAATCATCTATTCTTTGCAGAGCTCTGGTTCCCTAAGTGGTGTATAACATTAGGGGCAAAGGTCTGGGTTCCAGGGATGCAAACCAGAGTAATGGGTAGTATATTACTATGGTAAAACCATGCTAGGAAGGGGGATGAGTGGGTATAAAAATTAAAAGGAGCAGTTTTATTTTTGTTTTTTGTTTTTTTTAAAAGGGTATAAAATCTTTGGAGTCTTTAAAAAACATATTGATTAGTACACTAATACATGACAGTCAAAATTGGACATAATTTTGTTTTGCATACAGATATCAGGAGATTTTCTAATTTTGTAGTTTCTTGTGATTAGTTCCCAAAGATTACAGATAAAGAGTTCACTTTACCTCAATGGACCTGGTCTGCCTTCATTGGTCCTCAAAGAACAACCATTTGAGACCAAAGTAAATCAGTATTTCAATGAGCTTCTCTTGGTTTTGGTTTTTGACTAGTTACTTCCTTTTTAAAAAAAGGAAGTTTCCTTTGTATGAATATATAATATGGAAAGACCTCCAAGGTAAACTGTTTAAAGAACACAAAGAAACACACTATTGAATGTGTGTTGTGAAGCATCGTATTCTATGCTGTGTGGAAAAAAGGGAACTCTTAGGGAAGATGGAGAAGGAACTTGAAAAAGTTTTCTTTGTTGGGATTATAGTTTAAAACAGGGTGATTAGTAGTAGGGTAGTGTCAACACTTTTCACTATGTGCTTTTTTCTTTCAATTGAAAAAAGATGCATTCAGGACCATATATATTACCTATTCTAACACTAAAGAGAAAACATGTACTCACATTTAAAAATAAATAAATAGGCTTGGCGTCTGTAGCTTAAGGGGCTAAGGTGCCAGCCACATACACCAGAGCTGGAGGGTTCGAATCCAGCCCGGGCCTGCCAAACAACAATGACAACTACGATCAAAAAATAGCCAGGCATTGTGGTAGGAACCTGTTGTCCCAGCTACATGGGAGGCTGAGGCAAGAGAATCGCTTAAGCCCAGGAGTTGGAGGTTGCTGTGAGCTGTAACACCACAGTACTTTACCCAGGGTGACAGTTTGAGGCTCTGTCTAAAAATAAATAAATAAATAAATATATAGTAAAAATGAAAGACAGGCATCTGTAATGATCGTGCCAAAATTCCTCTGAAACATAACCACTTAATTTCTTTTTAACCATTTGAGCAAAGTACAGTAAAATTGCATTCTCTTTTCTTTTACAACTTAATGAGCTATATAATTTTTCATCTAAAGGAAAATTCTATGGAAACTAAACAATTATTTATTTTCTATACTAGTACCAAAAAAACCAAATATAATATGACAATACTTAAACTATGGAATGAATAATATTAATTGTATATTTTCTTTTTGCAGCTATCTTTTGACCATTAATATATTCCAGAAATACTGCACTTTCAAACTACTTTGGTCTTGAATGAACAGCAGTAATTACCCATGGTTATAATTATGTCAAATTTCTGATTAAAGTGCTATGTTTCAATTTTTTGCATTTGTTTTAAATTTAAAACTGCTGCTGTTTCTATAACAAAGATTTTACTTGGTAGCATCTATTAGCTCTTACATATAAAGTTATACAAACTAGTTCCATTCTTTTAAAAAATTAATATCCACAATTATATATTAAAGAATCTTTTAACCATTGTGGTAAACATCTCCAATGTATGTTTGTTTTTTTCTTTTTCCACAAGAAACAATCAAACATCTGTTTATAACTTGTATTATTATTAAGGCTGACAATTTTACTGAGTTCTAGCCAATAAAATGGTCTTTCATTGATTGGATTACCTGAGCTCACAGGTTTGAGACCAGCCTGAGCAAAAGTGAGACCCTGTCTCTACTAAAAAAAAAAAATAGAAAAACTGAGGCAAGAGGATCGCTTGAGACCAAGAGGTTGCTGTGAGCAATGACACCACAGCACTCTACCCAGGATGACAGCTTGAGACTCTATCTCAAAATAAAATAAATAAATAGGTAAATAAATAAAAATAGAAGCCATAGGATCTGGACAAAAGTAGAAAATATTTCTGGAGACGCATTTGGGAGAAAAGCACATAAAAGATGCAATGCACTGTATGGTGCAGATCTAATTCCAGGACAAATGTAGGAAACTTGAGTGCAGGATTTCGGACAGGCTCTTTGGCAAGGGTCTGCATGATATTTCCTGTCCGTGAGCTAAAAATCCTTAGATTCTTTAGCACAGATTTTTTTAAGGTACAAATATTTTACAACTGATTTAAAAATAAGGGCAATGATCTTGATGTAGCTCTTCAAAATTACCACATAGGACAGAAACAGTGCATTAAAATCAAGCAGTTGGCCAGCAAAGTACTATTTCTATGGAAAATGAAATTCAAGGACTGCTATTTAGGTAACAGACCACTTAATCAGCCTTCTGAGTGCACCAATATGTTTTGAGGTTAATGCCATATTTTATGTGATTCATCAGGATATTCTGTTCAACATGACTTCAAAACATCTCCAGAAAGCAACCGCTTCTCATCATTTTTTCTGCTCCCAAGCCACCATCAGCTCTCACCTGAATTACTGAGATAGGCTTCTAACTGTCTGTCTCCTGCTTCCACTGTTTTCTCTCATAGTCTTCTCAACACAGGTGTGAGCATAGTGTTTCTAATATAAGGAAGACCATGCCATTTCTGGAGCCCTATGATGGCTCCCTTGTCATTCACAGAATAAAAGCCAAAGTTCATACAATGACGGACTCAGTGTGGGTTCTCTAAAAACAGCCTGAGATTAAGAGCCTTGTAAAAGTGATATAGTGAGGTGCAGCCTATAAGAGAGAGTGAGGCTGGGTAGAATAGGAAAAAGCTGAGACAAGAGGTGATCTCAAGTAAGGTTGACCTTGGCTTGGTCCACAGAGGGAGGGCTTTGGTACATAAATGGATCACAGAGCTCTCTCCTCTGAAGCAAGGAGACTCGCCTTTTTAAACACTCCTGTCTGTTAACCATTGGCTGAGGGCAAGTTCTCCTGGCTGCTGTCTACTGAGCACTCAGAATGGTGGGGAAGCACATGGCCTGGTTTGGTAGATATGGGCAGGCCCTGGGGTAGCTGCTACTGTGACCTAAAGGGCCTTGCAGCATGGGGTACCCAGTACCTCCCTGATCTCATGGTCTGCCTCACACAAAAAGACTTTTGTTATTTCATCCAATAAATGTTTACTGAATGTGACACCAATGGCAGGCGTTATTCTAGGTCCTGGTAGATACGGTGGAATAAGACAGATAAGTTCCTAGAGTCACAGAGCTTACATTCCTATGAGAGATACAAACTATATCTCAAGCAATCTGCAAACATAAAAATATCTACAGTGATCCATTCTGGGGACAGAATTTAAATAGCATGACATGTAATAGTTACAAGATGGTTGCACTGCATGTTAGAAAATGGCTTTTTCCTAAAATATTACCGACCTTAAATTGTGATAATAAGAAAGAGCCAGGTAGGCTAGGAGCATTCCATAAGAGAAAAACAAACAGACAACAAAAAAAAAGGTAGTATAAAGGATATAATTTCTTTTTAAACCAATAGCAGTAACAACAGAAAGGGCAATGTTTCTAGAAGATGGAGGTAAAGGAGATGATGTAATTAGGTAGAAAAGAAGTATAAATAGTGATTACAGACAATTGTGAGAATTTGGCTGTAAAAAGGAGAAAAGATTGATTTCTGGAGAATTAGAGCCTTTTTTTTTTTTTTTCAAGAGATGGACAATATTTTAGCAAGTTTATAGGCTGACAGGAATGATCAAAGGAGAAGGAAGGATTGACGACATGTAGAAGCAAAGATAATTTCAGGAATGAAGTATTCAGAAGTCGTGTGTGGAGATGATGCTTTGTTAATCGCAGTGGCCCCTCAGTCACGGGAGGACAAGCTGAGGGGTCAGTAAATTCAGTTATGGAAGCTTTAGGTGATGAGCTGAGAGTAAGGGCAGGAAGTAAGTTGGAGTTTTGAGGAGAGAAAAGGAAGTTGCAAAAAGGCTATTTCTATGCAGGAAAGGGAGTAATTAGAAAATGTCAAAGAAAACAAGAACCTTCTTACACTCCTAAAAGTATAGATAACATAGCTGTGTTGGACAGCAATTTGGCAGCATTCAACAAAACAAAGACTAGATGTATATGCTCCTTGTCAGCCATTTCATTCACGGCAATATTTCCAAAGAAATTCTTCAATAGGAACAGAAAGAGACACAGGAAAGAATCTGCATTCTTGCATTGTTTCCACATTAGAAATGCAGCTATCAATTGTGTGACAGGTGAATAAAATGTCAAAAATGCCTGCAGCAGTCAAAAAAATTGACAAATTCTATCTCTGTGACTAAAGCTAGATGTCAAATACGTTATATGGAGTCTAAAGAAGCTGAAGCAGAATGAAAAGTATTATTACATTTCTTTAAATTGACCACAGGGAACAATATTGCGTGCCATTCTTTGCTGTGGATGTATCAAAGTTGGCTTAATTGATGGGAAAAGAAGACTATCTGGAGATGAAGACAGATGTTGATAAAAATAAGGGCTGGTATGAATCAATGATAACAGTTTGCAATAGCTCTGATCAGTCTATTGTATTTCCAAGGCCCCCAAATGACAACAATAAAATCAGAAGACTGGATACAGAAGATAAAATACTGTCATGTACTTATTATTTACAGATAGAAGAACAAATTTGTAAGCATCTGCTGGAAATTTCAGGAGAAGAAGAGCCTCTCAGTTTTCCAGTGAGCAAGAAAGTATGAGCAGACATCACAGCACTTCCACAGAATCCATTAGTACTAATTTGGGATTCATGAGAGGTTGTTGATAATGAATTTATTTGGTGCGTCACAGTCTTAGTCATGACACTAGTCATATTTTAGTCAATTTAAAGGTTACTGAAAGCCCTTTTTTAGGTTTACTCCTAACTTTTACTCCTGTCTATATTTTTCGCCACATGGTAAATACCTCGACAGAGACACATATATCGGTGGTTTGGGGAATGCCAATCCCCAAGATTTGGGGATGTAACTACATTACTGTAAAATGTAAGAGTATTTTCCCAATTGCCTTTGCCTTGTTCTTTCTTGCGTTCAGGGGAGATTTCTCAACAGTCGCCCTGTTGACAGTTTGGGGTGGATAACTCCTGTGGAAGGAATGTCTTGTGTGTGTGAGGATTTTAGCAACATCCCTGGTCCCTACTCGCTAGATGCCAGCAGCACCACTCCCCTAGGTGTTACCCAACCGACAATGTCTTCAAATCTTGCCCAGTATCTCCTGAGAGTTTATCAGGAAGCCGAAGCAAAGGTCAAATAATTCCTAAGCAATTGACCGATTTATTATTATTTATTCTTCCATAGACTACCTACTCTCCGTAGATGTCAACAAACCCCTCATTCCATAGGGAACCCGCATGTCTGAGATGATTCTAATATTCTGAGTGTCTGGTAGGGAAATTCCAAAAACCTACCTTAATATTTAGAGTATGATTCAAACCATAGGAAATACCACTATTGAATCAACAGGGAAGTCTCATACAGTTCTACCTAATAGTTATCAAAGTCTGCTATTACATTATTTATTTGTTTATGTTATGTTATTTATTAATTTATCTTCCCTGGGAGTTCATTGCTCTGGCCTGCGTTCCTAAAACCATGTCTACACAGAGTGTGCACTCTGTAAAAATGACCACAAAATTAATTAATGCAAAAAAAAATTTTAAAAAAATTAATTAATGCACACAAACATAATTATACATCTAACTGGGGTTGTCACAGGAAATTCCTAGTTAAGAGCAGAAAACATCTATTACTCTACTGACTTGAAAAGATTTTCTACCTCCCCAAACTATTCATTACGTGATTTCAGTTACTTCATACATCTCTGAGTCTAACAGTGCCAGCACAGACTGACTTTAGAGTGAGATATATCACAGTTTGAATTCGAGCAGCGTTAAATACCAGCCATATGACCTTGTCTGTAAGTGAATATGACGATGCTTCTTCACTGGACTTTTCAAGATGATTAAATGTGGCAACACAGGCAGAGCACCCAGCAAGTATTGGCTCAGGGTTGGCATTCAGGGCCTCTTAGATGTTTTTTTGTTTTTTCCTGTGTTCTCATTCCTGCTGATTGAACTTCTTCTGATTTGCCTCTGTTTTTCTTTTATTTTTTTGGCCTTGCTCCTCAGCATGGATAATGTTTTTCAGCTGAGGATTTATCCAAGAAAAGGCAGAATGCTGGGAATCTACTACGTTGGCCTATTTCACTTCTTAAGCTAAAAATAAATCTCCATTAACTACACAGACAAATGTATATTTAAATGCATTCTGTATTTGACATACAGAATTCTATAATTTGCTTATTATTAGAATTTAACATACGACCTTACACTGTAATCATACTTAAAGTATTTAACTTTGAAACGCAGTTTCTTTAATCTTTGCAAATAGGGAGGATAATTATATTGCAATTGCACAATTGTTAAAAGATATCATTAAATGCATTTACACGTTTTCCATTTAAGTTACATTATACAGTAAGAACAGAATCTTCAAAAAGCTTTTCTTCTCCGCTTAGAATATTTTTCCTTCAGAGAGGGCTGATAAACTAACTCGTACAAAGACATTCTGTTATTTTGAAAATATTACACATGTTGTGCCCAGGCGAAATGTTATGTTTCCAGAATTTAGTTTTCTAAAAGGAGAATTTATTTAATACAATCCATTTGCAATAGTGTTTCATTAGCTTTCTGGTTATAAAATGAGTTGCCTTCTTCTTTTGATGTCAGATTCGGAATTATCAGCAGGTTCAACGTTTGCTCCTACAAAAACGCTGCTGTTTTCCAACCAGAAATCCTTGCCAGCCATGTAGCATAACTCTAAATATCAGTTTAAGAATATACTTCATATAGCAAGTAAGAGACCCTTTAAAAATTAACTGGAAACTTGAAAACGTATCATGGGGGCATCCCACTTGGATTCCCCTCCTCTGCTGCTAAGGGTTCTAGTCCCCCGCTTTTGCTTATCACTCTTCCTATCAACAAACTTGATCCTGTTGCTTAAGTTAAAAAAAAAATCATAATGCAAAAGAGTAGTCAATAACAGAAGTAAGAAGAACCCCAAACCTATCCTCTTTTCTAAAAGGACTCCAGAAATCCCCTCTATTGGTTTGTTTTGCTCTACAATTCGTGGAAATACTCTTGGCTTATCATATGCACTCCACATTGTTCACACCTTGGAGATAGATGGGAAAGGAAGGAAGCGTGAGTATTCCGTAGACAGCCGTATACCGACGCTTCTCTTGTGCATATCACTCAGCCAAGACACACGCAGGAGTGCCCTCCACATACTTCCTCTCCACACCATTTCGTTTTCCAGCTTAGAAAAATTGAAATGTTCCATCCTTCCCTTTCTGACTTTTCCCCATCTCCATACACTTTGCACATTTTCCTTTTTTCCCTTTCAAAGCCCAAAGGTAGTATTTTCAGAGATCAGGAAATCATTGAATAGATGTTTGACAATTTTCTCCAAAGCACACAACTCATGAGCAGAAGAGCTGAGTTCAGGACACGGTCTCTGACCTCACAGCCTGTAGTTTTTCTCTGTACTGCCAATTACCCCCATCACTCCAGTGAGCCTGGTGGCCCGTTGCGTCTGCTTGTGTGTCAGGTCATTACAGCTGTGTCCCAGCATTCCCCGACTGCATCCATGGGGTATGGGGGTTGTTGAAAGTCTTAACTTCCACCACAGGCAGGATGGAGCAATGATTTCCAAAACCCACACATCTTGGCTGCAGATCGTCATCCCTATTTTCTGCTCCCTCCTCCCGAATGAGCTTTAGCCTTTTCACTTTCTATGATCCCCCTCCCATCCCATCTGCACACACAGAGTTAAGATGATCCTCACACGCTTGCACAAGGTGAAGGAAGTGCAGTAGTAATTCATTATAAATGTAATATAATATCAGCTGTTAATTTTAGATTCTCAATTTTTTGTTTTATAAAAGGGATGAAAACCTTGACACAGCAGTTTGGTCTCCAGTGATTTGTTGAGGAGGAGGCATCCCTTGTTATTATCAAGTCTGGTCTTATTTTGCACTTAGTAAGAGTTGGGAGTAGGAATCTAGAGCCCCTTTGTGAAAACTCCCCATTTAAAACCCCTGTAGAAAACAAGTCTATGAATTCACTTCCAAAACTTCCATTTACCTCTATTATGTGAATAGAGACCCCCAAGGCCCTCGTAATTGGCCTCAATGTGAATTGTTTTGCTGTAACTTTTGAGTTACTTAGGAAACCTCAGTTTTCAAAGAAACTTTGTTCAGTTTTAATCAGAAGCAACTATACATAGTGCTTTCTGACAGTCTGCTGAGTGCTTTCTTACCTTTTATTTGTTACCTTGATCTTAAGAGGTACACACCTTGGCATTCAAGCAAAGTGTGGAAAGAAAATAAAAAGCAGCTTTGCCAAAAAGTCTCATGATATTTTTTTTAACTCCATATGTATTAGACATATATAAAGACTTATTGTGAAAGTAAAGAAAATAGAAGCTAAAAATACAGAAACATATAAAGAGAAAAGGAAAAAAAAAATCCCTCCATAGCATATCACCAAGACAACCCACTTTAAAACTTGGATACATGTCCTTCCAGACCATTCTGTATTTCATTGAAAAGGGTAGAAAATAAACACAAATGATAAAAGTAATAAGCTATGTGGGCTGGTGATATGTATCTGCATTGGCAAGTTAAGGCCACGTTAGAAATTCCTGTCCTAGCAAGAAAAATATAGAACAAAAAAAAATTGAATTTAATGAGATTAATGGGTACACTAGGAGAATGCCAAGTTTGCCTGAGTTGGAGAAGCCAGCGGAATAAAGATATTTATTCCACACCTAAAAATCCTTGACCCCATTTCTCCCTAAATCTTCAAATACTAAAACTCAAGATGCCAACTTAGAATGCTTTACTCTGTAAAACCATCAGTATGAATAATCTTATCAATCCCTATGGCTTCCCTCATGTAAAATACAATGAAACTTAAAAATTAGTAGGTAGTGGAAACATATATATACAGTGAACATACTATAAGGCCAAAGTCAGCCGATACTTTAACAGATATAAAACAAAATCAATTGCATGTCTACAAAAGAGAACATTCTCTGTTCCCTTAGAGAACACATTCCATTTTCTCCAAGGGAATAGAGAAAGAGTGTAAGGATGGTTTGGTGTTAAACCTTGAAGCATAGGCAGGATTGGGCCAGATGGTAAGTGGAGGAACGTGTTCTAGGTAGACAGTTGAACAGAAGAAAGACTTAGAGGGAGAAACATGGCAAGAGTGTTCAGGGTGTTTTTTTTTTTTTCTTTTCATTTCTTGGAACATAGGATACAGACAAGAAAATATTAAGAATTAAGGGATAGAGATGATATTGTAAATCTCCCCTGAATTCCAAACTTCAGAGTGTCTAGTTTTATTTGGTAGGAAACGTGATGCCTCAGAATATTTCTGAGCATGTAATCACTCTGTAGAAACATTAAATAGAAATAGCCTAAAGGAATGTTAAATAGGTATATAAGGAGGATTATAGCCTAGAAACGTAGCTATAGGATTTAAAAATTATTAATGGAATATGAAGGCATTGGTGATAGGGAAGAAAAATCTAAGCTTTTAAGCCTTGGTGACTCGGAGGTTGATTGTATGCCAATGATGGAAAGGATCAAGTGAAAGGGAAGCCACTTTCTTGAATATGATGAGGGACTCTGAATTATACTGAGTTGATGGTGCTTACAGACATTTTAGATAGAGGTATAACATTTACAATAAATAACATAGCTGATTTCTTTGGAATACATGCGATCTTAGAAGCAGAGAATGTGTAAATAAAGAGAATAAGGACAGAGTCATGAGCATAGCAGATGACAAAAAACTTGAAGGCTATAGAGCTGCTCTATGCAATTCAGGCACCACTAGTCATGATGGCTTTTGAAACTTTGAAATACGACTTTTCCAAATTAGAGTTTTCTGTAAGAGCAAAATTAAACACTAGATTTGTAAGAATGAAGGTAAAAAATATAAACTAACACAATAATTTTTTTACTTGTTGAATCGTTACTTGTTGAAATGATTATATTTTGAATATAGTGGATTAAATGAAATATATCATTAAAATTCATCAGTTTCCTTTTATTTTTTTAATGTTGACAATTTTAAACTACCTGTATGGCTTTCATAATATGTTTATTGGATGGCAGGCCTCTAGGAAGTTTATCTAGGAGTTTCACAGGATGGATTTGAAGGAGTGACAGTGTCAAAATCTGCAGCAGGTGCTATAGTAAGTTCAAGGTTTGGGAAGTTATTGATTCACTCAGACAACACAGGAAAGGAGTGAAAATATTTACGGTCCATAGACATGACGCAGGCTTTCTGTCATTCCATTCTCATATCCATCCAATCACAGAGCTTATTGCCCTATTTTACAAATGTGGAAATAAACTGAAAGAAGTTAAGAAATTCACATCCACACAGATAGTAAATAGTGGAGCCAACATTCAACTTTGACTACAAAGTTTATGCAATCACAGTTCATTCTTCCAAGATGAGGAATGGGGCTTGTCTTCCCTCCAGCACTGCATGGCATGTAAGAAAACTATCCGTCTGGCTTGGCGCCTGTTGCTCAGTGGGTAGGGCGTCCACCACACACATCTCGGCTGGTGGGTTCAAACCTAGCCCGGGTCTGCTAAACAACAATGACAACTATAACAAGAAAAGAGCCAGGCATTGTGGTGGGCACTGACAGTTCTAGCTGCTTGGGAGGCTGAGGCAAGAGAATTGCTAAAGCCCAGGAGTCTGAGGTTGCTGTGAGCTATGATGCCACAACACTCTACCCAGGGTGACATAGTGAGAGTGAGACTCTACCAAAAAAAAAAGACCCTACCTCCCTACCTGGAGCTCTCCCTTCCCTCCAAAACATATAATGTCTTCTCCACGTTTTACATAACATGGAACAGGTGGTTGGTGGTGAGTGTAGCCTCATGTTTCTGGGGGACCCAGAAAGTGTTGAATCCCTATTCTGATGGTTTAGTTGATTCCAGGTAAATCAGAACTTCACAGTCTGCACAGGGAGAGCCTGAAACACATCCATGCAGTGGTCACGGAGGCAGCTGGCTCTTCCTCTGTTAGCTAGATAGGGTCGACCTCTCTCCTGAACTTTTCTGCTGTTGGGCTATTCATTAAATGGATTGCGTACAGAATGACAGCCTGAGGCTGTATAATCAGCAAATAATCTCTTTTTTTAATTAGTGGTACATGACCTTGTTTATGAGACTCCATACTTGATGCTACAAGAAAATATTAGTTTAAGAACCAATACAACTACCATAAAAAAAGAAAAATTTCAATTTGTGAGGCAACAACAAAAAAATATATATATATATAAAACAACCTCAGCAACCACAGAACAATATAGGTTATCTTAATGACCCAAACTCTGGGGTGTATTGTTTTATTTTTTTCTCAACATGCTGGAGAATAAACAGATGCTTTATTTTATTGTAGTAATTATAAAATAGAAATTTTTATAATATTTTCCAACAAGAAGCTTGAAGTTGCTTTATTTACCTTCTTTAACATACTTTTCATAGTTCTTATAGCTAATTTTAAGTAGCCAGGTGTGCAATCCTCTTGGTTTTCATTGGTCCTTCAAATATACACAGAGGTTTCTTCCTCATTCAATTGAACCTTAATAAAATTTCTTTTTTCTTTTGAGCTTTTCTTCCCCCTGAATATTTTGTTTTTTTAAATTTTTTAAAATAAATATTAGCTGTGTACATTAATACAGTCATGGGGTACAGTGTGCTGTTTTTATATACAATTTGAAATATTTTCATCCAACTGGTTAACATAGCCTTCATGTCATTTTCTTAGTTATTGTGTTAAGACATTTATATTCTACAAATAAAATCAAATTCTCAAAAGAGTTTCGGAAATGCCAGTTAGGTATTACCTACTGATTGGCAAGTTAGAAAACGCAGTTCCTACGTCTCCTTTTTCACTGAAGCATGCAGTATAAGTACTTTATACTTTTGGATGGTAAAAAGTAGGTTACGTATGTTTACCTTCTGTAGGCCTCTATGAAAGGGATTATTAATATAAATACAGCAGAAACTTACACTTGTTGTGACCTGATGGCTAAAAGGGCTTGGGCTGTGTTTGCTGAATATCTGCAGTAGTCGTTCAACACATATAAAAAAAGTACACCAGACAAACAAAATTATAGCTTCAGTCATTTGGGAACATTCTTTATCCATTTGTTAATCAAATAATCATTCATTCATTCAGCACTAATGTTTTTCATTTATATGTCCAAAGAATTATCTGAGATTGAACAAAAGGAAGAAGAGATATACAGTAGCACCCCCATAGTTGGCCACCTCCCTACACTGACCACCTCCTGTGACCTAAGTTTCACAGACCAGACATGCACCACATGTACTCAGTGTACAGGCCTAGTTCCTTATGTTGACCATCTCCACAAGTTGAGCAGTTCCTTACAGTCCTTCGAGGGGCCAACTTACAGAGGTTCTACTCTAGGTCACGGTACTTGCTCTTTAAGAAGGTCACGTTTCTGCTAGAGTAACTGTGCATGGCAAAACGCAATTAGGTGATAGTTCACCAGCTCCTACAGAGATCTCACTGTTTCTTCTTTTTTAAAAAGACTTGTAGATGTGGTAATGTCACTTACAAGATTAAACCAACCTCAGAGAATGAAGTATAAAATTGTTCAGATCATCAAGTATCCATGGATATCCACCTTTTCTTGCAAATAATTTTTAAAACTATTTGCATTACATATGCAGAGACAAATTATCGGGAAATAATCTATAAACATAAATAACTTCTTCCTCATGCATATGTATCATGTGCCGTGGTGACTCTACCATGCGTTGTTACATTATTGTCAATATTTTATTTTACTCAGAGGCCATGGGCATTTGGATGACCTATTGTTTTTCCTTTCCTCTGTATCTAATACTCAATATCTTTTGGACAAATAGCACCATATAACCTTTTCCTTGTTAGGAGTATGTGAGAACAGATTGCTTTGTTCTCTTTTGCTGCAGTGTTAATTGTTAAACAACAGTTCAATTTTGGCAGAGTACAGCAAACATGGAGGTAATTTAGCGAAGATATTTGCCTCCTATCGGTTGCACAGAGGACCACTTAAGCTCTCTGTCCACACCACAGGCAGACTGAGCTTTGTAAAAGCCAAAGTTGATCTTCTTACTCCCCTGCTTAGTATCTGTCAATAGTGCCCAATTACAGTCAGGATGAAAACTGAATTCTTGAATATGGTCACGCGTTCCTGTTCCTGCCCTCTTTTCAGGGTTGATAGCAGCAAGAATGATGCAGCCAGCAGTGAAGCCGCAGAGCATTACATCATCAAGAAAGCCAAAATATGTATCAATTTGAAGAATTTTTTAAAAAGAAAGAAAAAATGAAAAAATGGAGAACAGTGAACTGGAGAATAAGTTTGAAGTTTAGAAAGGATATGCACAGTACATTTCTCATTCTCATGAAGAAATTAATAATTATCCCTACTGTGACCTTAAACTTGGGGCAATTGTATATAATAAATGGCAGGTGTACAGACAGACACTCCTGCCAAGACCTCTGCTATCCAACTGTAACTTGGCCTCAGGATCACAGAGTAATAATAGTCGAGTTGCCAAAATAGTCAAAGTCCTCTTTCATGGTTTTCCCACATCTGTTATCAGAACTCTAAGGCACTCGCCTTTCATCAAGAACACTGCTGATCGATCGATCTATTTCTCCAAGCTCTCCTCCTGAATAGTCTCTTCATTTATGGTTCATCCTCCTTTCCTTTCTTCTTCAAAGCAAAAATCAATTCTGGAGAACTCCACATATTTTTCAGGATATATTCTCACTCTCTCTTTCTTAAAAAAATGAATTGGTCTACCTGTGAATAGCTTTCTGTTAAATCCACACATAAGGTTACTTGTTTTTTCTCTTCAATTTTTAACAGCTAAAAATGGAACGGTTCCATTTCTTTTCCTTTGTGGAGCTTCAATCTTTCTGTAATAGTCACTGTTAGCCAGAAGATGTCAGCCTTATAACTCAAACCAATTCTTGCCCCTCTCCTACTAAGCAGCCTAAAAATAAGTCAACTTATTGAAATCCCCTACAACTCCAAACAATAGGCATACAATTATAAGCACTAAGATATTCTTTATGAGACTTAAATAATCTTTTCTATTTGGGGTTTATGTAGATGTAATCAGGCAGCAGTTGCTGTTCACAGGCCTTTTAAAAATAGCTGGAACCAAACTAGTGTTGAGACAAAAGGGCCTTAGAGTTCCTGTGGCTTAACCCTCTGCTTTCCCTACGTGAATTTCTTTTAAGAAAGAATGAAATATGGATTTCTTAGTGCAGCCTTATTTGCCTATTCATACGTTATTTATTCATCAAGTTTGTAATGACCATGTTTTATGTACTTGTCAATGAAGTAATTGCTAAAGACACGAAAGTGTCCAATGAAGGAATAGACATAGTCCTTGCCGGTTGTTATGGGCTGAATTGTGGGATAACCACCTTCTCCTAGAAAGATAATGTTGAAGTCCTAACACCCAGTTCACATCGCAGAATGTGAACGTATTTAGAGATAGGATCACTGCAGACATAAATAGTTAAGCTAAGCTCAGACTGGAGTAAAGTGGGCTCCTAATGTAATATGATTGGTATCCTTATAAAAAGAGGAGAGACATACACAGGAAGAAGATGGCCATGTGGGAACAGGGGTAGAGATTGAGGAGACGCATCTCCAAGCCGAGGAATGCCAAGAACTGCCAGCCATCATCAGAAGCTGGAAGGGGCAAGAAAAGACTCTCCCCTGTAGGGAGAGAGCGTGGCCCTGCCGACGGTTTGATTTCAGATCTCTAGCCTCCAGAACTATGAGATAATAACTTTGTGTTGTTTTCAGCCAAACACTTTATGATTCTTCCTTACAAGAATCCTAGGAAACTAAAACACCCACAACAAGATTGTACAAGACCCACGGGCAAAAATAACACAGTAAGGTAAATGCTGCTATAAGTGAAATAGGGGTGAAGGGAAAAATCTGAGAGAAATGCCCACCAGACTAGATCACACAAAGGATTTCTGGAGGAAGTGCACTCCATCCCCCCAATAAACAAACAAAATACCTGGCAAAGAAATGCCCAAGTAAATTACTGTGGCGGAGAGAGCCATTTTATAAATGGAGGGAGGTACCTACTTCTGCCTACCTTCAGCCCTTTGCCCAGCTCAAACTTCGGCCAACAATCAAAATTATTACATATGAATCCCAACTCAGATGTCCCGAGACTCTGACTGTACCAGATTTCATGTGTAACCATTTTTTATTCTCCTACCTATGCCACCAAGAGACACATAAACGTCTTTCTTACCTGTGGTGACTGAAGAAACTGATTCGTACTAGAATCCCTTCAATTTCATTGAGCCTTCATATTAATCCTTTCCCCTCTTCCTCCCAAGCGCTGCCTTCTACCCCAATCCCATCACTGGTTTGAGTTTTCTTGCTCGTTTTGCTGAATCTGAGCTGTTGGCCTCTATTACTTCCTCACTGCACACGCATTTTCTAGAATCTCTCAAGTTCACCACCACCTTCTTTCTCTAAGATCATCATCTTCCCTCGAAGTCTCTAAGTCATTCTGGAGTTCCCCATCATACTTTTCTCCACAGCTATCCTTGTAAACTCTTCAGAAGGCTGACCTGAGGAAAGACCACATGTAGAGTTGCCCCATGCAAGGCTGTCCAGTGCCTCATCAAAGCCCTTCTCTTCAGCCCCTTCCTTGAGTAAATTGAGGGAGGAAGTATGTTCACTAACTTTATGTTGAAATGGACCACCCAATTCTTTAAGTCATTAACTTAACTGTTAACGTGATGAGGGCAGTATTGCCCTCATTTGGAAATCTTGACCCTAATATGATTTGGCTTGGGGAGATAATTCTAGGTGCACAAAATCTTTTTGCAAAACTTTTCTTTTTTAAAAAAATTTTTTTTATTAAAACATAACTGTATACATTAATGCATTATGATCCTCAGGGAAATCACCAGGGTACAAACCCCTGATTTCCTGGGCGCTGTATGAAGGAAGCCCAGATTAAACTATATCCACAATGGTGCTTCTTCCCACCTGGCCCAGAACTGAAAGCTACTGATTTAGGCTTTGTTTGGTAATTTAATTATAATACTGAAAAAAACAAGGCCAATGGTTAAGTGATGAGTAAACTCAAAGTAATATTATCTATTTATTTGAGAAATAATTATGAAGACTTCATAACAACTTAGAAAATATTTTTGCTATAAAACTATGAGAAAATTTAGAATGCAGAATTGACGTATAGCTAAGATAGAAAAGAAAGCAAAATATTTTGATTATAAAAATGACATAAATTATACTTTCACTTGAAAAAATAGAAAAATTACTTATAATTCCATCACTTTAACAAAGTTAAATGGTTTAATTTTTCCCTTTGTCTATTTTTTTGTTGCAGTTTGGCTGGGGCCAGGTTCGAAACCGCCACCCTTGGTATGAGACTGGCGCCCTACTCACTGAGCCACAGGCACCCTTTTATCTATTTTTTTTTTCTATAATCTGCTTGACAAATTATTTCTTGCTATGTTGCTTTTGGACATGCTATTCCTCATCTTTGAAACAACTTTTATTATATTCTCTACCTAGAAAATTAGGTGAATCATTTGGCATATACAGACATGTATGTCTTAAGGGCCCTATAATATACATTAAGAAGTAATTGTAAAGTGTTTAGGAGGTGTTTACTCTTTCAAGATCCTTTCATTAAGACAAGACAATTCCCTCAAGGGGAATTCTCTTTGTGATACCTTCTTGATTTCCCCTTCAAATTTAATTAGGTGTTTCCTCTTCTGTAGATACCATTATAAGAAAAATTATCAAAATATAGTGTGGTAATCGTTTATTGCATTTCACTCTCCTTAGCTAAACTCTAAGGATATTGGGAAGAAAGATTGTTTTATTTCTTGTTGTTAGTTTTGAGCCTGAAAACAAACCTGGATTATAATAGAGGATAAGTGATAGATGAAGGGAAGAGAAAAATGGAGAGACAAAAAGAAGGGCAAGAGGCAGATAAAAAGGGCATAAGAGACTGGTGCTAAAAGCAAATAAATGATTTCAACGTATGCAGATACGGTTTGACTAAAGCACAGGGAAGAGCAGCTTCAAACCTTCGAAAAAACAGTGCAACTGGGCTTGCAAGGAAGTGACATCCATGCCCTTGGATTCATTAACACGGTGCTTGTTAAACCCAACAGCCAACCCTATTGTCCTACACTGTCAGTTGTATTTATTTGTGATTCATCTTTAGCCAGAACAATACAAGTAGTAGAGTATCATTATAAAATTGAATTACCTCTTATGATTAGTAGGAGAGATGTTTTGAAGATAACTTTTGCTCTTAGAATAATACATTACAGATTATTTTTCTTATTAGTTTGTAACAGAAAGAAATGATCATGGTTTTTTTTTAAGATTTATGCCACAACTCTGATTTTAATTAACTATTGAGTTATGAGGATTGCGCGCACAGGAAGAAAAGACATATATGTTTTTCTCTTTCTCTATCTTTCTATCTCTCTGTTCCTCTCCCCCTGCCTCTCTTTTCTCCCTTTTTCTCACTCACCTCCTTTCTCACATACACCCCTTCCCTCATTGTCAGAGGGAAAATTACTTTCTTTGTCACAATTCCCAAGATATCCATAATAAGAATTCAAAGTCTCTTCCACAACATGATTCATGGACTACTAAATGGTTTATCACAGATTTACTCTAGGTGAAGATTTAAATTGCTTATTCCTTTGTTTAAAAAGGTATTCCTGGCTCAGCAGCTAGGGCACCAGCCACATACCCCAGAACTGGTGGGTTCGAATCCAACCCAGGCCTGCCAAACAACAATGACAACTACAACCAAAAGATTAAAAGGCATTGTGGTGGGCACCTTTAGTCCCAGCTACTTGGGAGGCTGAGGCAAGAGAATCACTTAAGCTCAAGAGTTTGAGGTTGCTGTGAGCTGTAAAGCCACAGCACTCTACTCAGGGCAACTTAGTGACACTCTGTCTCAATAAATAAATAAATATAAAAATAAAAAGATATTCCTTGGTCCTCGCCTATGATGGTGATTTGATTTTATTAATAAAAACAGTTTTTTGAGACTCTTGTCATAGAGGGGCATTTAAAGACCTCTGATTTTATGGTCTTTGACCTTGGGTAGAGACTGAACCATTTATTAACATATGTATCCATTCATTCAATTATTCATGACAAAAACACTTGTTGACTGCCCTTATACCATGACTGGAACTAGGACAGGTCACACAGTTACAAACATTAACAAGATCATATCATATGCTCTTAAAGACCTCACAGTTGTGAAAGACAGACAAAATAAGTAAATCATAAGCCAGGGCATGGTAGCTCACACCTGTAATCTTAGCACTTTGGCAGACAGAGGTAGGAGAATTACTTGAGGTCAGGAGTTTAAGACCAGTCTGAGCAAGAGTGAGACTCTATCTTTACCAAAAATAGAAAAATTAAGTGGGTGTGATGGCGGGCACCTGTAGTCCCAGCTACTCAGGAGGCTGAGGCAGGAGGATCACAAGTTTGAGGAGTCCAAGAGTTTGAGGTTGTAGTGAGCTATGATGATGCCACTGTATCTGGTAGGAAAAAAAAAGTTAAGCCATCTAATAATTACAAAAGAAGTAGGTATAAGATGGTATAAAAGATGGAAGAATAAAGTGTCCAGTTCTGTCTTTAGGGACCAGTGAGGACACTGGGGAAGTTTCTTGTTAAGTCCAGACCCGAGTGTGTAATGATGACTGTGACATTCAGCAGAGGGCTCACCAAGCACCTACCTTGGCCATGTGGAAAAACATATGATTTAACAAGACTTCTATAAAATTACATATTGCTCCAAAGATTAGTCTAACTGCAGTCGTGTAATGCTTCCTGCATGCATTCATCTACTCACTATCTATTAACAATCTGCTGTTGCATTTCATATCCTTTCACTAAGTGCTACACATACTATATCTGTAAATATATGTTCTTATATATATATTTTTTGCTGTGATTCATTTGGAGTTAATTTTTATGAATGGCACAAAGTTTTTTGTTCTCTGTTAATATTCATGTATTCTAGCATCATTTGGCAAAAAGCCTATCTTTTGTCTATTGCAATAGCTAAGCAGTGGTATCACAGATGAATTGACTATATACAGTAGAACCTCTGTAAGTGGACCACCTAAGGAATTTTAAAAATCTGGTCGACATACAGAGATGGTCAACATAAGGACCTAGGCCTATTGTACTGATAAACACGTGGTGCATGTCCAGTCTCTGAAAATTAGGTCAACTTCAGGAGGTGGCCACTGTAGGGAGGTGGTCAACTATGGAGGTCCTACTGTATTATAGGTCTTATATCTGGATACTCTACTCTGTTTCTTGATCTATGTATTTATTTTTATATCAATATCACTTTTTATATCAATATCACTTTTTAAACTATTTTGCTTTACAATAAGTCTTGATGTCTCATAAGTCCTCTAATTTTTTCTTTTATAAAACTTTCTGGGATATTCAGTGTCTTTTGCACTTTCCCAAATGAACTTTAGGAATCAGCTTGCCAATTTTTAAACAAAAAGGGACCAATGAGATCTTAGTTGGAATTGCAGTTAATGTGTAGATCAATTTGGGGGAAATTCATGATATATTTCCCATTTAAGTAGTTCTCCTTTATTTCTCTCAGTAATGTTTCATAGTTTTGAATATCTAGGCCATGCATATGCTTTGTTACATTATCTGTATTTCATAACAACCTCAGCAAAGCACCTCTCATTATGGGCACTAAACTGAACGTATCCTCCTTACCACCTGTCATGGCTAACTTTATAATAATCCTTAGCGTTTCTTCTACTTTCCTTTCTGTTTCTTAACTGGCCAAAGCATAATATTTATGAATAAAAACATGATAAAGCATATGATTTTCTCTTTTTGACCTTTCACATATGGAAATCTGTGACTGGTCATAGTTTGCCAGAACTATGGAGAGCCAGGCTTGTGCAGAAATTTATAAATGAGTATGTGTTGCTATGAAGAAAACACCTGAGGCTGGGTCACTTGTGAAAGGAAGAAGTTGATTTAGTTTATGGTTCTGCAGATTGTACAAGAAGTGTCCCTCCAGCATCTGCTTCTGGTGAGGGCTTCGGGGAGCTTCCAATTAATGTGGAAAGCAAAGAAGGAAAAGGGAAGGCCAAAGAAAAAGCAAGAAAGAAGAAGAGGTGCCAGGCTCTTGAAGAATCAGCTCTCACATGAACTCGCTCACAACCACGGGGAGGGTACCAAGCCATTGATGAAGAATCTGCCCCCATGACCCAAACACTACCCACTAGGCCCCACAGGGGATCAATTTCAACATGAGGTTTGAAGGAGGCAGATATCCAAACTATATCAGAGTACTTATCTTTCCTCATACCGTTTGTACACCATCTCACTCTTTGGTATATAATTCTATGGGAGACAGCATGGAATATGGGAAGAAACATCACCAAGAGTAGGAGAACCTGACTTCCACTCACGTAGTTTGTCTTTTACTATTTGCATAATCCTGAGAAAGCTGCTGATGCACTTTGGGTTTTGTTTCCCCGTCTTACATTACAATATATTATTACAATCATTACATGATATAGATCATTACAATATATTATGCCCACAAAGGCAGGAGACTATACCCAGTGTTCCCTTGGTGGCATTTTCTAGTGTTAAAACTCAGAAAAAAACATTCAATGACCTATAGCAAGGAGACTTTTTAAAAAAGTTGAAATAAGCCACTTCTTCATATTTTATGTATGCTTATTTTTGCAATGTTTTATAACTATCAGTTTGTCTTGTATTAAGGACTCTGATCAGGCACTTGGTAAATGGTTGTTGACTCAAATTGCATTTCTAGGTCACATGAGGTCATGTAAAATAGGACTTAGTTTAACAGTCTCTAGGACTGATGATGTTGAAATATTGCTTCAATTTTGCCCTTCATCCTTGTGTGACAAACACATTTAGTTCTGACCATTGGATTTGTAGGAAGTATTTTCAGTGAGACTATAAAATGTAAAATCTGTTTATACATTTTATGTCCTGTGATCCACCATTCAATCGCAGTGTGATTTATCAAAAAAACGGCCTTCCATGGTGTTGACCCATGTTGCTGTTACTGAGAGATGATTATGGGTTTTTGTTTTTGTTTTTTTGTCTACATTACAGAGATATTTTATATATGTCAAGTGAGTAAAATGCAAATACTATAATCATTCAATTATTTAGCTAATACGATTGAATTGGAAAAAGGCAGAAAAAGTCTAGCATTGGTGAAGCATTTAATCTTGAAAGATACATCTTTTCAGAGTACTTAAGGCCATGACCTAAGTTTATTGAATTTCAAAGATCCTTAATAATAATTCAGTGAGCTTGTCAGCACAAAATTTTTAGACAAGTCTTTTATTGATATATCTGAGATTTTGGTGAGTCAGAGAATAGCTTCATGCCACATTTATTCTTTGTTAACACCTTGAAGAGTAATGTCTCTTCTGCAAGTGGATTTTAGGTAGCAGTTGATTTTCTAGCTCTCAACTAAAGGTTGTTTTTCCCTCCACTTGGTGAACATCAGTCATGAAGGAGAGAGGAGTGCTGTTGATTTATGATCTCACCCTTCCAGAGTGCTGTACCCAATGAATAAAGTTATGAAGCATAGACAATCTAAAATAGATACAAGTGTCTCTGTGCCCGAGTTCTATGTAAAGTCTCCCTACTGTTATCAACTACTGGTTCCTGCCCTTCTGCACTTTCTTCCCATGCATCTATTTGGCTCATTCAACAGACCTACTAGATGTCAAGCACTGACCAGGTCCTGAAGATGTATCTCTGAACCAAAGATGTCCAGTTAACACAAATCCACTTTCTGTGGGTTATCTATATCCTGAAAAGAATTCATCTTTGATTCCCTACTCTATTTGTTCTAAAATAAACCCATCCTCTGTCATGATAACCATTGAATTCGATGAGTATGCAATAGACCTCTTTGTCATCTGAAAATCAGAGCCCTGAGTCTTACAGAATCTAGTGTCACATTAAACTTTGGGAGCATATCTATTTTAAATTTTTATATCTTTAGTTTTTGTCCTTTTGGGTTATTTTGTTATAATAGCTGGCTTTGGCTCAGCGCCTGTGGCTCAAGTGGCTAAGGGGCCAGCCACATACACCTAAGGTGGCGGGTTCAAATCCAGCCTAGGCCTGCCAAAACAACAATGATGGCTGCAACCAAAAAAATAGCCAGGCATTGTGGCAGGTGCCTGTGGTACCAGCTACTTGGGAGGCGGAGGCAGGAGACTCATTTGAGTCCAGGAGTTGGAGGTTGCTGTGAGCTGTGATGCCATGGCACTCAACCCAGGGTGACAGCTTGAGGCTCTGTCTCAAAAAATAAATAAATAAATAATATCTGGCTTTATAAAATATTTCTGAGCTATTGAGCTTCCTTTACATTGTATGCCAAAATATCAAATGAAGTAAACTTCCTATGCTTAGCACATTTTAAAATAGTACTTTAAAAAAAAGACAGTTCTCTACTAAGTCTATCCTAATGTTCTCTCTCTCTCCATTTATACACATACACACACAAACAAGTATATGTATACACACACAAACATATATGCATACATATGCAAATGTGTGTATTTATCTATCCATCTGTATCTATAAGTCTATCTGTCTAACCAGAGAGGACATATTGCTGTGCTACTTTCTAGTTCTATTCTTTTATACAAATCATTTAACTTTTCATTTTTTTCATATAAATAAAGAGGGAAGTAAAATGTACTTCGTGGAGTTGGCTGGATTTCAGTTTACAGTAGCTATTATTTTGTTCACCTTTATTACCATCATCAAGTTTAGCAATCCTTATCTTTATCAAGTATTTTAAAAATGCACTGTTAACACTTCCAAGCAAAGTTTTCACAAATATTCAGTAGGAATTTGGAAAGAATTAGCTCCATTCACAGTCTTTTCTGTCTTTGCCATGACAAGCAAGTCTATACCTAAACATTATGCCTCTTTTATCACTGGCTCATCATCTTCACACGCGTTACAACGTCACCTGACACGACAGCCACCCTCTTCAGGCCACCTTGCTTCTTTTCTAGTTTATCTTCTATTTTTTTTTTCTCTCCCACTGTACCATTGGAATCCTCATTCTATTGCCAAAAAATCTTACTTTTATGCCCCATATTATTCTAGAATATGGCTTTCACTTTCACACCATAAAGCCTAGGCTTATGCTAAGAACAGACACTGTACTAAGATTTTTACAATTTGTGGATGTTTAGAATATTCTTCAAGGATGTAAAATGGGAATACTGAGTGAGAGATCTTATAATTTGTACAAAAAATTGTAGATTTAAACAACATCATGTTACAGTAAGACACCAAGTCAGGAATCTAACCAAAGTTTGAACTCAAGGCCCACACTCTGCTCTATTGCATTTCCCTTCAAATCTTTCTGTGAAGGCTACTTGTGATTATGCAGGAACTGTTGGCTTTAAGGAGAGGATGAAAATACCTTGCTCCTACTGTCTCATTCAAAGACTTTGGGCTTTTATTTCTATTTCCCAAGGTCTCCTTCAAAGATCACATATGAACCTTTAAAATTATAATTCCACCAATCTTCTGATGCCTAACCAATATCCATGAATCATTTGTGGCAGGACCATGGCTTTCCTTTCTACTTCATAATTTTCCAGAAGCTTAAGTAACATCATTCTTCAGAAGGATGATGCATTGAGTACTCCTGACTCATAATTCTTTGATCTCCCCTTCTCTAAAGACATTTATCTTCATTTCACTTTCTCATTGAATCCACAGTTATGTCCTAAATAATTTCATCACTTTTTATTAGAAGTTCTTCACATCTGATATTCTAAACCTTGAAATTTCTCTGACCGTAATCTTTTTCCACGTTTTCTCACTTGGAAGCCATGTATACTAGTATGACTCTAGTCTCTCCATACTTCATCATTTTTCCAGATTATTTTGACTTCACTTTTCTCCTCATCCAGACCGCAGTACATGGCTCATTATTTTATTGGTTTCATGAACTCCAGGATTCCAGTGCTCCTCTACATTTTACCACAATCACTTGTCAATTTCCAAGCCTGGGCAAATCAACTGCTCATTTTTACCAAGCCAGCTATTATGCTGTAGAATTGTGCCAAAGAACATCATATAACTTTCATGATTGGATCCATTACAAATGAGTGTAATCCAACTACAGACAAGCCTTTAATATTGCTTAGATATCGGTTTATTCTGTCTGACTTAAAGTTTTAGTGAGAATTTCTCAAAGTCTCTTCTGCAAGATATTAATATATATTCCTCCATATATAAACTCCAATGAAAAATAAATTTGGAAATACTACATTTATATCCAATTCTTGCAGATTCACACTTTTCATTTGCATATTCAAGGCTCTGCCTTGAGTTTTTCCAACTCTCCCATCTTTTCAACATCTTTTCAAATCATTGAATATCCTTTCATGATTCCCCATCTCAGAAATAAATTTATTGCTTCCATCTTTAATAATAATGATAAGAGATAAATGTTTAGGAAATAGAACTATATGTCAGCCTCTTTGAGATACTTTAATCTCTTAATCCTGTAAAATAAGTAAAACAATCTTTTTTTATGTAGTGATAAAGTTGCAACTTCTAAATAGCAGAGTTAAAAAGTGAACCCAGGTCTGTTTACCTCCTAGGCATTGTTCCTTTCCCAGGCCCATCATTAACCCCCTTTCCACGGCTAATACAATCATTTTTATACCAGGTATAGTTAAGTAACACCTAGATCTAGTAGGCCCTGAGTCTCAAATGAGCTTACAGTCCTGGCCAATACCTTGATTTTAGCTTGGTGGAACCCTGAGAGAAGACCCAACTAACTCCTTTCTGGACTTTTCAAACTACCAAAACTGTGAGACGGTAAAAATCCATTGTTTAAAAATGCTTAATTTGTGGTAATCTTTTATATAATAGAAAACTAGCATAGTAAAAAATGACAGATGTAACAATAGGATACATTGTTATGTATGCTGATATACCTAAATATATCAGTAATTATACTGCATTTGAAGAGTGAGAATATGCCAATTAAAAGATAAGATTTTAAAACTGAATTTAAAAAATATAAAATATATGTATACTATTTCTAAGAAAATAACTTAAAAAATAAGATTACAGAAAAAAGTTGACAGTAAAAGAATTGCATAATATGTACTATACAAATTTACTAACCAAAAGAAAAATGGTATAATTGTTCTTACCATCTTAATTTTATGTCTAATAACACATAAAGACAAAGAAGACTTTAAAACAACAAATTTGCAGGATAGAAATTATACAGTGCAAGTTTTTGAACATGGGGAATTAAATTAGAAGTTAACAAGAGACAGACAAACAAGTTTTCCAAGTGTATGTAAATTAAGAAATATTTTTCTAAGTAATCCTGAGTCAGATAGGAAGTCTCTATGAAAATTATTTTGTATGAAATGACGATTAAAATATTTGTAGCAAAATTATAACATATCATAATTTATAAGATGTGGTGAAAGTAGCACTTAAAAGTAATTTATGGCTTTAAATGCATATTTTAAAAAATAATAAGAGTAAATTATCTAAATACCCAAATGAAGAATCTAGAAAAAAGAAATAAAAATTATATGTAAAGAAAGTAAAGGAAGAAAAATAATAAAAGAGTATAAATTAATGAAATTTAAATTGAACATTCAGTAAAGATGCTGATAAGACAAGTGGGTGATTTAAAACTTTGTAATAATAAATGCAACAACATTAATCCCTTCAAATCATGAACATTGAAACAACAGATTTTATGAAAAATCTTTGAGCCAATATATTTGACAAGTGAGATGAAATGAACACAGTTTAGAAATGTCAAACATCCAAACTGACAAAAGAAAAAAAGAAAAACTGTAATAGCCTTTTGGTTGTTAAAGAAATTTATTTTATTTACCTGGATGAAGTTGAAGCACATTCTTCTTAGCAAAGTATTACAAGAATGGGAAAGCAAGTGTAGAATGTACTGAAAACTAACATGAAACCAGTGGAGAAACAACTACACACTCACAGGAGAGAGAAACACAAGTATATTCAAGTGGGGAGGAGGGAAGAGAAAAGGAGCAGAGAGAGGAAGATTGGTAAGCTCTCACCTATGGAGCACAGTGTAAGGGTACAGCATACCCCCAGGAGAAGGGCTCAACTTCAACTTGACCTTTATTTAACAAATGCAAACAACATAACCTAATAATGTGTACCCTGATATTAATCTGAAACTAAAAAATAATACTAAAGGCCGGACATGGTGGCTCACGCCTATAATCCCAGCAATTGGAGGCTGAGGCGGATGAATTGCCTGAGCTCATGAATTCAAGACCAGCCTGAGCCAGAGTGAGAACTCATCTCTAAAAAATAGCTGAGCATTATGCCTGGCACCTGTAGAATCAGCTACTTGGGAGGCTGAGACAAGAGAATGGTTGAAGTCCATGAGTTTGAGGTTGCTGTGAGGTGTGATGCCACAGCACTCTACTGAGGGTGACAAAGTGAATCTCTGAGAAGAAGAATTGGAAGGAGAAGGAGAAGGAGGAGGAGGAGAAGAAGAAGAAGAAGAAGAAGAAAAATTAAATTTCTAATTCAAAACCTTTCCACAAAAAGAACTGCCTCTGGCAAAATAATATTCATTTTACATGAATTCTTTCAGAGTTAAAAATAAGGAAATAATTCTCAATTTATTTCATGAAGTTAGTATAGCACCAATACTGAAACCTAACAAAGCATTCTAAAAATGCCAGGCCACTTATTACAGGCCACTAATTCCTATGAACATAGATAACAACAAAATATTAACTTATATAATGACCATGTGGGCTTTATTTTGGGATTGCAATATTGTATCTAATATTAATAATAAAAAATAAGTGATTAACAGATTAAAAGAGAAAACATGATCACAACAATAGTTACAAAAAAATACTGATAAAATTCAATATCACATTATCCTAACAACCCTCAGAAAAATAAGACTAGGTGGGAAATTTTTTTTCATAAAATTTAACTTCCAGGCCAGGCACGATGGCTCACGTCTGTAAATCCCAGCACTCTGGGAGGCCAAGGCAGGTGGATTGCTTGAGATCAAAAGCTGGAGACCAACCTGAGCCACAGCAAGACCTCATCTCTAAAAATATAGCCAGGCGTTGTGGCTGTAGTCTGTAGTCTGAGCTACTTGGAAGGCTGAGACAAGAGAACCACTTGAGCCCAAGAGTTTGAGGTTTCTGTGAGTTATGACGCCATAGCACTTTACAAGGGCAACAAAATGAGACTCTGTCTTAAATAAATAAATAAATTAAATAATTAATTTCCAGAAATCTTCAATTAACATAATACATAGTAATGAATTTTTTTAACAATTTTGACTTATGTATAGGATAAGACAATGATGCCTAATTAAAGAACTCCATTCAACATCACACTAACGGTATTAACCGTAGCAAAAAAAAGAAATAAATTATTTTAAGATTGAAAGAGAAGAAATTACTTATCAGGATAATCCTGTCATTAATTATCAGGATTGCTGAATCCAAAGTCAATATTAAAAAGACATTTTTATGTACTTAAACAAGTGGGAAATTAAATTTTAAATGTCCAATTAAAGCAATATCAAAGAATAAATCCAATAAAAGACTTCACTAAAAAATATAAAATACAACTGTGAGAAATATAAAATGGCACAAATAATAAATGAAATGGTATCGTGAGTTCATGGACTGAAGTGGAAGTCAATATATTTGAAGATGTCTATTTGCTCCTAGTGGACCTGTAGGGCCAATGCCACTTATTTGACAATAATCCATGCTGTGAGTGTGTATGTCTATATAATCCACAGATCCTAACAAATAAGGAAAGGTGAGGGGTTAAATTAGCCAAGGCAATCTCCAAGAAGAAGAAAATTTGGTGGATTTACTCTATATTATGTAGAGATTATTTTAAAACAAAAAGCAATCTAACGTGGCTGATTTAAAGGTTAATTCAATCCAATTGGTACAAGAATATAAAAGCCTAGATGAACAGCATAGGGGAAGTCCTGAAATAAACTTCTCTCACGCTTAGTAACTGATTTACAACAAAGCTTCCATTGCTAACCAGAGGGCAAAGGTAGTCTTTTCAAAGTATGGAGATCACTCAATTAGATATCTATAAGAAAATATATGAAACTTGACTCATCCCCAACAACCACACACAAAAATGACTTCAAGATTGATCCTAGATTAATATAATCAAAGTAGATCATGATGTAAAGGGTAAAATAATCTTCTTGAAAAAATATAGGAGAATAATTTTATGACTTTGGAATAAGCAAATATATTTCAAACGGAACACAAAAGTCCCTAACAATGAAAGAAAATTTTTTGTTTATTGAATTACACTTTAATATACTAAAGATGGAAGCCATGATTGAGAGCAGAGATTTATAATACATAGATTTGTCAAAGAACTTGTATCTAGGCTAGATATATAAATAATGCAAACTAAACAATATGAAAATGAAAGATGCATAATTTTGAGAACTAGGAAAATACTTGAACAGATACTTCACAAAAGAGGATATTAAAATCACAGGTATATATATGTCAAAGTGCTTCACATCATTACTCATCAAAGAAAAACAAATTAAAATTACAATACAGTACAAAGACTTACCACCAGAATGGCTGAAATAAAAAATGACAGTTTCATCCTCGGTGAGGTTTTAAAGCACCTGGTAATCTTTTATATTGCCACTGGAGTTTTAATTTGCACATCCACTATATCACAACATTTTGTGAAGCTAATCATATTTGCACCATTTGGCCAAGCAATTATACTCTTGAGTATATGTCCAACAAAAGTAGTGCTTATATACACTTAAAATTGTGCAAGATTGTTCATGGCAGGTTTATTTATAATAACCCCAAATTGGAAAGATCTCAGCGCCCATTAGTAGTAGATGAGCAAATAAATTATAAAATATTCATATAATAACTGCAATCCTACAATGAAAAGGAATAAAAAATCCAGACAATAAAAGACCTAAGAAAAGTAAATGAAATAAATATTCATGGTTATAATGATGCAATATTCCTCTCCAAATTCATCTATAAATTTAATGCATTTAATTTCAAAAATCATGAAAGTTTTTCTTTGGAGCAATAGGCAAGTTGATTGTAAAATTTATATAGAATAGCAAATTGCCAAGAGTAGGATAGTGACATGGGCATAGCTTTGGCTCAGATCCTAAGTCTCGTCTATTGTAAAGCCAGGCGTATTATAAATCTACAATCATACAGTCTGGTATAGGTAAAAGGGTAAAATAAATGAAGCAATGGAACATGACAGGGAACACAGAAACAAACTTACACAAGTATGAAAATGTCACAGGTGTTAGCATTAGTAACCAGTAGAGAAAAAGGTCTACTAATCATCAAACATCCCACTATGTTAACCACTTTTATGATTAATGTATCTTTTTCTTTATTGATTCATAATGCCAATTGTGGCTACAATGTGTGATTATGAAATGGAAAAGAATAAAATTAGTCATATCTTACATCACAATTAAAATAAGTTCTAGATGCATGAAAGGTCTAAAGTTTAAACGTAAATCTCTGAAAGTTTTTGAAGAACATATTGAAAATAAATTTATGATTTGGGGAAGGAAATGGTGACATAATAAGGCACAAAGAGCAATCACTCTATAGAAAATGTTAAATCTGACAATACTAAGCTGTCTTTTCCACAAAAGATCATAAACAAAGATAAAAGGCAAACTGTAAGTAGAAAAATATATTTGGGACTCAAATCGATACGAAGAGAAAATCTATTAGAAACATGGGCAAACATTATGACCAAAGCAATTCACAGTACAGAAAATCAAATGGCAATTATCATATTCAAAGATGCTTTACATCACTAGTAATAAAAGAGGAAATTAAATAAAAAACAGAACTCCATTTCCCTGCTACGCATGTTCATGTCCTCCCCGGAGTTTGGCAAATAATTAAAGTCTGTTGATACAAATATTATCAGAGATACGGAACAGGGGAAATTCTCATATAAAGATGTCGAGATTTGGAACTGGTACAGACTTATTGAAGAATTATTTGACAATAGACAGTGTTGTAAATTTAAAGATCTATATAACTTTCAATCCAGAAATTCCACTTCTAGATATAAATCCTAATAAAATTCTACCGTTTATACCCAAGGAGATTTACACAAGATTATTCATTGCAGCATTCAGAATACTTAAGTAGCAACCTAAATGTTAGAAGTTGTAAAAACAATTTTTCTGAATTAATATACCAAAATACAACAAAGAAATTAAATTCATGACCTGTAACTCTCCTTACTATGGATGAAGCAGATAAAAATAATGTTAGGTATGTATGTGTGTGTGGGGGGTTATTCATGAATGATAAGTACAGTCTGATAACATGTAAAGAGAATGGCATGAAAAATAATATTACATATTGTTTATGGATATATAATGAAGTAGGAATTTTATTAAAGCATATATCAGATTCTTAAGCAGGAAAACAGGATTCTTAAACAGGAAAACTGTCAGGAAAACAGTTATGTTTGGGGCAAAGAGAACAAAAAAATACCAAGGAGGCTTTACATTATCTATAATATGATCTAAAATAATGATTTCAGTCATATATGATGAAACATTGAGATCTGATCAGATTGGGTAATAACGAATATCTTTCCATTACTATAAATGCCTCAATTTGAAAAATAATTCATTTTTAAAATATCCCAAAACGAAGACTTCTCAGCACCCTAGTCGTGTGTAAATGTCTCCTATAACTGAAAAATATCTTAAGGAGATTTCACTGAATTTTGCTAGTATTGCTTATATGAAGAGGATTATTCCACTAGAATAATTACATTGACAATTACATATAGTGTCTTCTTAATTTCTTTTAGAGAATTAAGAAATTTTTTCCTTGTCACAAATTAAAGTCAAATAAAAATGTCACTATTGCTCAAATTCGTATAATCCACAACAAATGAAACTGAGGTTCTCCATACTCTCAGGCCAGTTCTCTTTCCATTGAATTACCCTGCCTTCTTTTTTTGTTTTTTTTTTACTTTTTTTAACATATGAGATGTGCAGAAGGGAACAAAAAATCATAATCACATTATCTTTTGTTATTGGCATCATGAGTTATGATAATATGAGACGTTTACTGAGTTCTGATTTTTCAAAACCCTGCCATGCAACATTATCTTATTTAATCATGAGGCAGCACTGACGATTAAAAGTGTAGGTAGCTAACTGAGATCCATTACTTCTCTTCATTTTCTCTCCTACTGCTTTTTTTTCACTGATCGCTGTATGATAAGAAAGAAAAAAATAAACCTAACATGGGCGAACTAGATGTATGAAAAATCTTGGGTTGACAAAAAAAAAAATATTGTCTAAAAATGAACATTTTAATGATAGGTGCCCAATCTCTCTCTTACCACTAATGTTTATGTGGTTTGCAGTAGAGACCCTACAATATGAGAGACTATGAGAAGACAGAACAATATGAGTTTTATTGTTCAATTTTCACTTTAAATAAAAGGGAAAGTTGGGCATGGCAGCTCATACCTCTAATCCTAGCACTCTGGGAGGCTAAGGCAAGAGGATTGCTTGAGCTCAGCAGTTCGAGACCAGCCTGAGCAAGAGTAAGACCCTGTCTCTATTAAAAATGAAAAACGGAGGCAAGAGGATCACCTGAGCCCAAGAGTTTGAGGTTGCTGAGACTTGTGACACTACTGGCACTCAAAGGAGATGGTCTCAAAAATAAAATGAAATAAAATGAAAAGAAGTAAAATAAAATAAAATAAGAAAATGTTTGCCAGGCTGTTTGAATGTATTAATTCAGTCACAAGAACATCTCCAGGGATGTTCCTATTTAGTTCCTCTTTTTGGTTTTTAACTTGGACATAGAAAATCTCTCACCTGTAATTGGATGGATGGAATTGAGCACACATATCCCCACTGAAATAAACTCAGAGGTAGTCAAGAAATTGGGTTACTTGATAACAAAGAGCTCTCATTCTCTCTCTCTCTGTCTCCCCTCCTCCCTTAACTACTATTCCATAAAAGGGCTTTATTTTGTGTTTTTCTTTGGCAGAAATCTCTGACTCACAGATCATCTATTCTTTGTAATAGTTATAATTTCCATACTTCGGAGTGACTCAGGACATTAATCAAAGGTACTGGGAACAACTTCTCAGTGTGTGCAAATCATAATGACTAAATGTGGAATCCTGGAGAGAATGCACAGAGCAGCAGAGGCCTGCAGAGGGCTGCAAGAAGATGGGGAAATGCAAAAATGAAATGAAATGAAATACATGCCTGATGTGAGGAATATTTTCCTTGCAACTCTAAGCTAATTCTCTTAACTAATATCCAGGGTAACGCAAACTAAATTGGGGGAATTCATTTCTGAGTGAATCAGCGTCCCGATAAATGAACTGAAGGCCCACTGTGTCAAGGTTCTGTGCATCACAGCCTTGCTCCCCATCTCTTTCTCCAAGCCTTCCGAAGACTCTTAGGAGAAAACATTTCAGATATTTCTATGCCCCAGCATGTGCTATGTGAAATATTACTTTCCTGAGAAAAGTCTTGGAAGGCAATCTGATTTAACCAGGTTAGTACTGCTTTAGTAACACAATATATAGTAGCTCCCCCAATGAAGAAGAAATGGTTACTGTGTTTAGAATACACATCTACAGCCAGATTGCTCAGGTTTCTGTTTTAGCTCAGCCAGTGGGGACTGTGCTTAGTAACGTGCGTCTAGTGACATGTACATAGGACAGGGACAAGTACTTTGCCTCTCTGAAAGAAAGGCTTATTGGAAGTTGTCACTGTCTTTCACTACGTAAATTACACACTATACACATATAACAACCCCTGATGAGTGTTTCTCTTCTGAAAATGCTTGATTTCTGGCTCAAGCCATAGGTTATAATCAAGGTGGATAATTCCCAGAATTCCCATAACCTAAGGAAAAAAAAATCAAGGCAAGAGAGGATATTTTGTAAATAAACAGACATCATCTATCCCCCTCTTTGCCTCTTTAATCATTAACCAATAAGATTGATATTTGTCAATCAGTTTGCTCTAAGCATTCCACGTTGTATATCAATTCATCACCTTGTACTCCATAAATGTATACAGTTATGCTTTAATAAAAAATTAAATTAAAAAATAAATAAAATAGCACAACTCAAAAAAAGATTAATATTTGTCTACTGGAATATAGTCTTCAGTTATGCTTACTCACTACTTACCGGGAGGATTTCATTTAGTGGACCTCCTTGATGAATTTCAAACTTTTGATTTTCTTTTTTTTGATGTTTTTTCTACCTTAATACCCTTGACTTTCTTAATATCCTTAAGTCTCTCATTTTTTTTTCCTTATAACTCACAAGTTCCAAGTCTCCATCATGATTTCTCTTTGTTCCCCTAACTCTTAAAACCATTAGTTTCCCTCTTTGGCTTATCTCAAGGTTTATCATCAGCTATTTCTCTGTCTCACTCTACCTAATTTCTCAAAGCCTTTTTGAGTCAGAAGCCTCTTTTACATTTCCTATTGAAAGCTATGAAGTCCTTCACCCTGAGAGGCAAACTCACTTACTCTCAAGCTTTAATGTGTATCCTATGGCATAAGCTGTGTTGACTATCTCAAATCTGCATTTTAAAATTTTCAATTTCTACCCAATATTCCAGACCTGCATATACAACCAATTAGTGAATACACCCATTTGAAAATTCCATAAGCCTAGGTTAAATATGTCTATCTAAATCTAGAGTTCACTCCCTTGTAGTCTAATAGGTGAATGGCATCACTACCTATTCAAGTATCCAGGGTTAAAATTTTAGACCCCCTAGACTTTCCCTTCTCCTTTATTTCCTACAAGTATTCACCAAGTTCTGCAATTTTTACCTTCTACAAGGATCAAGGATTTTTTGTGTGCTCTTTCTGAAATTGTCATCTAGATCCTAGTAACTTCTTGCCTTGTATTAGTGACATGGACAAATAAAACAATTTTTTACATAAAACAATGTTTAATTTAGTGATTAATAAACAAATACTTTCTCATTGTAAAGATCCGAATGATATAAAAGCACAAATGGCAAACTGTCTCTTTCCATATCCCCTCAACCCGCACTCTCCGCCCCCACTCTGGCCACAGATAAATCCACTAGTAAGTCTTTGGTGCAGATCCTTTTAGTTCTTGCTCTTTCATTTTTGCATACATTTGCACCTACAGATTTTTTTTTTTACAACTAATGGAAACATGCTTTATCTAACAGTCTCTTATTTAAATTTTTTCACCAAATATTTGGATAAGTTTCTATTTTAGTACATATGACTAAATGTGATATTTAAATGGCTTCTCAGTATTCCATCATAAGAGTGTACACTGTGTGATTTAACCATTCTACTTTTGACAAGAATGTAGCTTGTTTCCTCTTTTTCACTGTTATAGACATGATCACCTTTGTGCACGTATGAGGTGACTTCCCAAGGTGAGGTTCCTATCAGAGGCTCCTACCTGCTCTCCCTAGTTCTAGTCTCAATCCTCTCCAATCCACCATCACTCAGTGATAAGAAAACTATCTGAGCATCCATTGTTCTTCACACACCATGCTGGGCATTGGGTAATAGAAGAATTAGTTGACAGAGTTCTTGCTTTCAGGGAGTTCAATTTAAAATGGACGAGAGACAAACAGATGAGTAAAGTGCAGCATAACAAGTTTGAAACTGGAATGTGTACAAGGTTCTCTCTCAGAAAAAAAAAAATAAACATCTCACCTCTCTCTGGGAGCAATGAAGAAATACGAGAGACTAGGGGAAAAGTGATTTCTAGATATTTCTTAAGAGATGGAATTGACTTGGTACAGGAATGATGGGCCTTCTCAATAGAAGAAAATACCTGTGATTTATTCATTGGGTGCCAATGTGTGCCATGCACTGTTGTAGCTATGGGAATTATAGGTATGAACAACACAGAAAAGATCTCTACTTCCCTGGAACTTTCCTTCTTAAAGCATGAGGGAGATTAACACAAACATGGACAAAAAAGTATGTTATAAATTCATATTATGATAAATGGTGTGAGAAATTAAAGCAATGGGATATGAAGTCTTTAGGGGAATACTATTGAGAGACAGAGACAAAAATAAAGGTTTTTTTCCCCTAGGAGGTTACATTTGTCTTGAGACCTGGGTTGTAAGAAGGAGGCAGCCACAACAAAATCTGGGAGAAGAGGTATGAAGAGCGGCAACAGCATGTGCAAAGACTCTGAAGCAGAACTGAGCCAGCTGTACTCCAGGAATGAAAAGAAGGCCAGTTAGAGAGTTAGTAAGGAGGGTCATGCCTCCGTAGAACAAATATTTGTGTCCCTCTGAAAGCCACATGTTGAAACTGTGTCCTCAATATGATGACATTTGAAAATGGAGTCTTTGGGCGGTAATGAGGTCATGAAGATAGAGACCTCATGATGGGATGGGTGCCCCTTATAGAAAGAGACACAGGAGAGTATGCTTCCTCTCTCTCTGCCCATCTCTCTCTCTCTCCCCTCTTCCTTCTCTCTCTCATCCCTTCAGAAGATAGGAGGGGCAGGCAGAAGGCAGCCACCTATGAACCAAGAGGAGGGCCTTCACAAGGAACCCAACCTTCGTCCTGCAGAATTGCTAGAAATAAATGTTTGTTGTTGAAGCCACTCACTCAGTCCACAGTATTCTGACTAAGACAGTGGTACATATCTGGGGAACTGCAAATTTAAGTAAGAGACTATTATGTAAAGCATATTCCCATTTGTGCAAGAAAAAAAAAATCTGTACATGCATACATATGCAAATATAAAAGAACAAGAACTAAAAGGATATGCCCTAAATGCTTAACAGTGGACCTATCTCTGGAAGGAGAGAGGAGGAGAAGGGGATGAGGGAACTACAAGCATTTATGTGTGCCTAGAGCCGCAGCCTCACAGAGAGAGAAAACCTGGTGATCTGCTCTCTTGTTCCTACTCCTCCCCTCTTCCTATGATCCTTAAGCTTCAGGCACAAAGTATATTTTTAGTTACTTGAAACTAAAAACTCATTCTCTCTTGCCTTTATTCATGCTGTTTTTATTGCCTTGAATGCACCTTCTTTGCTTTGCTTACTCCGCTTTTCCCTTTATGGATCAATTCAGGTTTAAGGAATCTTTCCCCAGCTCTGTTAGGAAGCAGCCTTCTCCCCAGCAGAGTAGTGTGAGCATAAATAACCTTCACTGTCAATAGTGTTTCCCTGAAGGCAGCAGGGCTGTGTAACTTGCACTTGTGTTCATAGCATTTCCTACAGAACCAGACGCACAGGGATGTGTTTGCTAATCGGGGCTGATTCCTAACCTAACTGCCTGTGGCTTTATTTCTTTCTAACCTAGGTTATAAGTCCCATCCCCAAACCCTTCTTATGGATGCCCAGGGAGCCTCTCTAATTTTGCTACCTCTGATTACAGCAATGTTTCAGCAGGAGTTGTCTTGCTATGTCTCAACAAAGCATGATGCTTTGAGAATTCTGTGTGTATATTACAGGATTTAATTCTTTCTGAATATGAAACGTCCCTAAGTTAGCTTACAACTCTTGTCTTGTTCCCTTTTTTTTTTTTTGCATTTTGCAATTTCAGAAAAGAGAATGAAAACAACTATCTTGTTTAAATGTTTAATTGACAAATAACTACATGTATTTGTGGAGTACAATATGATGTTCTGATACATGTAAAACATTGTGGAATAATTGAATCAAGCTAAGTATCATATTCATTAACTCCCATACTTATGGGAGTGGTGAGAACATTTGCAATTTACTCCCTGAGCAATTTTCAAGTATACGATATGTAATTATTAAGTGCAGTCACCATGCCACGTAGTAGATCTCAAAAACTTATTCCTCCTGTCCAAGTGAAACTTGTGCCTCTTGATCGCCATTTCTCCTTTTAACCCTGTATGCTTGAGTTGGTGGTGATGTCATTCCCTTATCAGACTGCAGAGAGAGGATTCTAGATTTAGATAGACATATTTAGCCTAGATAGATTGAGTTTGAGGTGCTTTTGGAATTTCCAAATGGGCATATTCACTAATTGGTTGTACTTACAGGTCTGGAATCTTGGGCAGAAATTGAGAATTTTAAAATGCAGATTTGTGATAGCCAAGATACCTAATAATATATATTATAAATGTATGAAAAACAAATTTGCAAAAACAAAAATATCTAAAAGAAAAAAAAGAAAAAGAAAAACCTAGGTGGGCACATGGCAAGAGCTTATAATCCCAGTGGCTTCTAGAGGTTGAGGCAGCGGGCCGCCCACAGCCCAAGCCTGAGGTTGCAGTGAGCTATGACACCATTGCATTCTGCTCAGGGCATAGGGTGAGACTCAGTCTCAACAACGACAAGGAAAAAAAAGGAAAACTGAACAAAATTCTCTGTTCTATCTTTTTAATGTATAAATATTTGAGCTTAAATATTATCATAGACATTGTATTTTTTTCCCCTTTAGAGTGTCTTTCTTCAAAAAATATTCCTATAGGAAAAAACCTGTAATTTTAGGTGGCACCTGTGGCTCAAAGAAGTAGGGCTCTGGCCCCATATACTGGAGGTGGCAGGTTCAAACCTAGCTCTGGCCAAAAACTACAAAAAGAAGAAAAAAAAAAACCCTGTAATTTTTTAATTAATTAAAAGTAATTTGTCACTATTTACAATTTTCATGAATATTTCACAAAACTAATGTGATATAAATCCTAGGCTTCAATTTCATTCCATTTGATGCAAAATACACATATGTACTTTTAAAAATAGGAACCTTATTGAAAGATTCTTCAGACAAATTGTGATACTTAAAAGTATAATTTTTGAATTTCAAAATTAATTTTTATACACTTAGCTCAAAAAACTTGATTTATTCAGGTCCTGTCTTGCTTTTGCAAGATTAAATTTCAGTGTTTCTCTGCCTGCAAATTTTGTTTTTGATGGTTGCAAAACGCTAAAAGCTTTAAATATTACAAATTTTTGGCACTCCAATTGCAAACATATTGATTAAAATTTTCTTACTAATTTTGAACTAATTTTTGTACTAATTTTAAAATTCAGTCATTTTTAGAGGAGTAATTTCAAAATAAATTTAATAAAATTGCAGAACACTTAAGTTTTTGCAAAGTAGTTATTTATATTGTTCAAACACTTATGAAATATGGTTGATAATGGATACAAAGAGAGAATAATATGAGCCAAGGTGTCACACCTTTGTATTAGATATTAGTTCCATTTTTCAAAAAAAAATGTAGTTCCAATACTTTTCCTGTTTATACAAATTTACTTTTAAATTTTTTCCATAGGTTCTATTAAGATTGATAAAATTTTAGAGCTCATTTGTATGCTGAGGAATTAAGGCAGGGGTTGGCAGACTACCACCTTTGGTCTAAGTTTGAAATGAGTGCTGCCTGTATCTATAAATATAGTTCTCCTGGAACACAGCCATGCTCTTTTGTTTATGAATTGTCTATGGCTGCTTTTGCACTAAACAGAATTTAGTAGTTGCAACAAACATCCTATGACCTGCAAAGCCTAAAATATTTACTCTCTGGCCCTTTTCAAGACACACATTGCCAACTTCTGAATTAATAATACACTACAACAAATCCCAAGTACATTTCTGTATCATGCATTTTTAATTGAGTAATAATATTGGTTTTACAATGATACCATGCTCCAACAGAATTTATGTTCATATTTTCCCCTAAAATCAAATAACTGTATCTTTGATAGTGAACATCTCAATGCAGTTGACAATAGCATTTACTATTTAAGAGAATGAACTTCCCAGAGTTTTACTTTGATCCCATGAGATGAATGACAAAGTCAACCAGTTATTGGAATTAACTGACTTTCCATTTACATCCTAACTATTTGAGGAAGCAAACTCAGACAATTTGAGTGGTTGGAAGGTTTACTAAGAAGTACCTCTGGGATCAACTCCTTTGGAAGAGAGAAAAAGGAAGTGGGATTGGGCAGACTGAGAAGTCAAGTTGTCCCAGAGACACCTTCTCCAACCCCGTCAGCCTTATTCTGCCTGGAGCCAAAATGGCTGGGCCTTTACACATTTGCTTTGTTCAGACATCACCAGAAGTTTGTGGCCTTGCTCAGGCATCTCTCTGCAGCTGAGGCCATTCCTGAAGGGACTGACAGCCATAACCTGTCTGCCAGCAGCCCTCCTAGTAACTGAATCAGTAAGTCTTCCTTGAAGTGGAACCCAGGAGGGGCATTACTGTGGTTACTATAGTCCAGCCCTCATCATGCTCCTCTACTTCTTCAAGTACGTTGGGGGGTCAGCTCTCCCAGATTCTGGGGGCCTCTCTCCTAGGGAAAACTTAGAAGATGAAAGTTATTAATGTGAATCATAACTCCTCCAGCTGAAGCTGCTCTAAGCCTCATTGCCTCCCTTCTCTTATCTTATTCTGAATCCTCTTACCTTCAGTTAGCACCTCGTCCATCTTAGCTGGTCACGATACTCTCTGCAGACTGAGGTTGTCTGAGAATTGTGAATTTTCATCAGAGTTGGGCAAGAGGGTTGCTAAGCAGTACCCAAATGGACTATCTAAGTGTCATCTATGGAGCTGACCAATGTGATGGTCTGTGGTATGTCCAGATACTCATCATGAATGGTTTCTAGTTCTGAGTGGAACCCATAGAAAAAGTTTCTATGGTAGATTTGGGCTGAGATAAAAAACTTCCTGCCACTTATGCTGTACAAACCTGACTACAGAAAATCCATATTAGGTGAGATAAGCAAGAAGTGGCCGGGGCATTGAAGGACCTGGTAAAACACATGCTATCCAAAGGCTAGAGGGATATAATTTTCCAGAAATTCGGAGGCCTGACACACAACAAAAGTTTTCAGGAGCTTTGTGATCAGGGTCATCCAGAGACATCCTATCCAAATTAAAAGTCAAATCACTGTATTGTGTACTTTTCACCACCTTAAAGGAAAGGAAACACACTTCAGATTCTGGTGGCTGAATATTCTATTCCTGGGATGTTCTGCTGCAATTTCCAAATGAGCCAAATTTCTCTGGACTATATTATGATAGAAAGCAGGAAAGTTAAGCTCAGCCAAGGTCAAAACTATGGTTGTGTGTTGCTTTCTTTCCATAGGTCACTGTTTCTGGTCCACTTCTCTGATAGGATGGCTTCTAGCACCTTAAACCACATCAGTCTGCTCTAGCAAAGCATCAAGTCCTGCAAAGAGGTTGTAGGCAGAGCTAATAAACAGCTGAGCTTTCAGCAGTCCACAGTTATTATAGTCTCTGCATGGGCATAGGCTAGAGAATTAAATAATAGGAAGAACCACGCTAAAGGTGGGACTAATTTTTACCATCTTTCTCCTCTCTTTGATGCAATATTTACTATGTTGGCAGCAGAAGATAAAGTTTCAGAAGTTTCCGTTGGCCTTACCCACTGTAATATAATCCACAGGTCAAATATCCAATGTGAGGATTCTGGCAAACTACCAAGTATTTCTATGTCAATTAATATTAAAGAACTGGGAAAATTATCATCCGTCGTTCCACAGGGGTGACTATGAGGTCAACTTCAGATAGGAGCCCATGTATTACACGGCTCCTATGGGCTCTTGCTTTAACCAGAGGGTTGCAAGGAAACACAAGGATGCTTTCTTTGTGTTTTGTGGTATCTGTGTGTGTCTGAGAGCCCTCAAATTGTTTGTTAGTTCACATTTCTTTGGTGTGTAGTTACCTGAGTAAAGTCCTTGTGGGGAAAGAATCAGGGTAATCATTATCATGTCTATTTACCGCAGTTCTTTCTAGGGACCCAGCCTCTTTTCAATCAACAAATTCTGAAGCAGAAAACTGCCTAAGGGTCTGGGCAAGATATTACTGCGCTTTGCTGAGACAACTCCCCTCAGACTCCTAATTATCCAGCCTGATGTTTTCTCTGATGGTACAAGTTAACTTCCAATTAAGAAAGTTTAAAAGGCAAGCCACGGACTGGGAGAAAATATGTACAGTAGTTCTAAGTGAAAAAGGGATTTTTACTATCCAATGAAAAAGAACTCCTGCAATAAGAAAAAGATGAAAAAGAATAACAGTACTTAAAAGGTACTTCAATAAATGATGTGTATGTATCTGGGAAGCATATAGAAACGTATTCAGGATAGGCAGACTCTTGCCTCCGTACATATAGGAACTTTTAGTATTTGACTACTATCTTGTCATACATAATTTCTGAAATATATAAATAATGAAGAGAAGAAAAACCTCCAAAACTAACTCTGTAATTGCTCTTTCTGTTTCAAGGCAATTTCTAGACTGAGGCCCAGAAGGGAAGCCATAATAGAGGGCAGTACTTTCTAGGAGTTATGGAAAGACAGCTATGAGTTTTGGGCTTCCAAGTAAACTATAATTTACAAATCAGGTTACAAGAAGTAGAGTTCAGTGCTGGAAAGGAGGTACAGAGGGGTCTTCTTGAGTCTTTGGCCAAATACTAAGCTGTGCATGCACAAGGTATATATGGCACCAAAAAAGGGAAATAACTTGGGAAAGAACAATTATCAAAGAGCTAGGAGTCAAACAATTACTAGAATTCATATAGGGCTGGGAGACATTAGAATTACAACTAAAGTTGACAATTCTGGTTGAGTACCATGAGTTTTAAGAGAAAACCTAGAAAAATCCAAGCCTTAGAAATGGAGTTTAGCTAGTCCTTGAATAAAGGCTATTCTAACTTCACCATCACAAAACTCAAAGATGAGTTTCAAAGGTTTCAATCTAGTCTGTAAGTAAATTAACAGCCTACTAGGGAGAAAAAAAAACTATATTAAAGAAAACCAAAAAATCCAAATTCTCAACAATATAAAATCTATAATGGTCATCATATAATAAAAATTATTAGGTGTGCAAGGAAACAATCAAATGTAACTTATAACATGAAAAAAAAATCAGTCACCCAGAATGATAGAAATAATCAAATTAGTAAATTATGACTTTCAAATAGCTATTTTAAATAGGTTAAAGGAAAGAGTGAATAGAATGAGGGAACAGATAAGAAATTTCAATAGAGAAATTGAAATTATAAAAAAATATAAAGTCTAAAACTGAAGAATATAACTAAAATAATTAAAATGAAAAATTCACCAGATGGGCTAAGACACTATAAAAGATCAGTGAACATGAAAATAGCACAGAGAAGCTATACAAATTGTAGCACAGACAGATGAAAGCCTTATAAAATAATTTACAAAGAGATAGCATTATAAACCCACCAGAATGACTAAAATGAAAAGATTTACCAAGAAGAGTTGAGGATATGATGTAATAAAAAACATTTTACTGGTATGAGTATAAAAAGTTACACCCACATTGAAAGAAATTCTGGACATATTTTCTTTTTTCTTTTCTTTTTCTTTCTTTTCTTTCATTTTCTTTTCTTTTCTTTTATTTTAAACAAAGTCTCACTCTGTTGCTCAGGTCAGAGTGCAATGGTATCATCATAGCTCACAACAACCTTAAATTCCTGGGACCAAGAGATTCTCCTGCCTCAGCCTCCTGAGTAGCTGAAAGTATAGGCACAGGCAACTCTACCTTGCTAGTTTTTATATTTTTTGTAGAGACAGAGTCACTCCTTGCTCAAGCTGGTCTTAAACTCCTGGTCTCAAACAATTCTCCTTCCTCAGCCTCCCAGAGAATGTCTGGATATTTAAGTGCACATGTGCGTGCATGTGCACGCACACACACACATTTACTTGCATAAGGAAGTTCAGAATATTTTTATTTAGGATAGCCTTCAGTTAGAAACAACCCAAGTGTCCTCCTAGAGAATAGATAAACAATTTGTGGTGAATAGATAAACAATTTGTGGTATATCTTTTCAATGGAATGAATGAAAAAGAAAGAGAGCTACTGATACATACAACAGCATAAATAAATTTCAATGACATTATGTTTAGTGAAATGAAATAGACCAAAACAAGACTGTATATTCTATGAAGTCCATGAACCAGGAAAGCTAATCTCTGGTGATTGAAATCAGAGTGTTGCCCTGGGGGTGAGTGGTGACTAGAAAAAAGCCTGATGGAACTAACTTCCCAGAGTTTTGAAAATGTCCTCCATTTCTACCCAGGTGGTGGTAACAAGGATGTATACACATGTAAAGTTTCAAGCAGCTACATTTAGATTTTGCATTTTTCAAAGGGCATGGACCCACCCAGAGTAATCCTAGAGGAAATAAAAAGTTCCAAATCTGAAAAAAAGTAGGTATCTGAGACATTATTATGTGTAGGGATATATTTTTCAAAAGAAGAGATATCTGCTTAGAATGTGAAGGTTTTTTTTGTATGTCTCCTCCTTATTGTCTTTTAAAAACCATTAATAAGGACATGATTTGTATGTATGTATGTGTGGAAGGGTAGGGGAGAGAAAGATTAGTATTTTGGGGACATGGTATTATGTGGAGAAGTTTTAATACATCTTTCTTTTACTGAGGTCCATTGGTTAAGTCCTTAGCACTATTTCTGATGATACATATGCAATGTTAATAATTGCTTATAATTATTATCTTTATAATATTACTTATTAACTCATTTCTAGATGAGGCTGGTGTCCCATCTCATCGTAGATAAGCCTCATTGTCTTCTACATGATTAAATATTCATATAGAGTAGAGAATAAATGTACAAGAAGAACCTGATATACAGGGCTTTGATTTGCTTAATTTGAAGAAATATTCAGACTTGGGTATGACAGGCCATCGTCAGTATTGCCCTAACCCGCCAATCTGAACCATATTTTTGATATGGTTCTACTAGGCTATGTTTTTGTTAGAAGTGGGGGTATTTCTTTCCTTTATTTCAAAGAATTTTGGCAGTAGGATAAAAACAAAACAAATGGGAGTATTTGGTTCCAAATAACCTACATGTAAGGTATAGATAACCTGTATATCAATTAAGGATATTAGAACAATTTATGCTAAATTGTTCCCTAACTCTGCCATTGTCCTGAATGGAGATGAGGACCCCCATGGGAGTGCAGTTCTCCATATAGAAAGAGGAGTCTCATCCTTTTCTGGAGACACACATCTTTGGAGAGGTATATCCTGGTTCTCAAGCCTTACATGGCATCCTAGTCATCCTCTATCACATTTCACAGTTTTATTTTCACTATATACTAGAACCACCTTCTTCCCTAGGATGTTCTTGCTTATTTATTCACTTTTTGTCCAGTGACTGTCTCCCATTTCTTCCTCAATTAGGGCTCCTCTCTCATTCTCTCAATTGCAGGTACAGTTATAGTCCCTGCAATGCTATTTGGTTATTATATTATTTTTATCATTATTTGTAATCACTCTGTGTATGTTGCTTATTGTAATCCTCCCAACTGGACTTTAAGTTCCTTGCTTGTGTGCTCCAGAGGACCCATCTATTAATAGCACATTGCTGCATAGACAGTGCAGAGATTTCACCCTGTGTACTGGGAAAAATAAATTTCACAGGCTCAGACTTTTGGAAGGATTCCTATTATTTCACAAAGCATATTTACATAAGGTATTTATTTAAAGGCAAACACTATATTCTGTAAGAGAAAAAGAACACCAGTCAGCATGGGGAATCCAAAAGATATCAGGACATGACTTGACTAAGATTCCTTCTCACATAGTGGTATGCTTCATCTCTAGATGCAACTGCTAAGATTTGCATGAGGAATCTTAATTTGGGTGAATTTAAGGCAGAAATTCACAGTAGGTTACTTTATGCCCTTTTGGTCACGTAGCCAATATTGACTGTCTATCTGGTTAAAACAGGTGAAAGTTACCAGTAAACTAACCAGTCCTTGCTATCCTCAAGGAGAGTTTGGACTTGAGCACATCATAAGTCCCATTTCCCTTACCTTGGTCATGAGTCCAAGTCAGAGATCCAGAGATCTTCAGATCCAGGACAGGCTCACCTCTGCATATATAGGTTCTTGTTGGTTTATTAATAAGTTCATTTACCAAGAAATGTGATTTGGTCACATTTCTTATCTATTTGTACCTGTATAAGACTATGAAAATTTCTTTTTAGCCTCTTCATCAACCCTTAAAATACTCAGTTTCCTCACGTAGAGAGATGATTCATTTCTCTGTTGGCTCTCTTCTTAGAAAAGAGTGAATTTTTCATCCTGTTACACATATTCCAGTTCACAAGACATGATTGTCTTTGTGTCTTTGAACACTTCATTTTAATTTAATGAGTTCTTTTTAAAGTCTTAGATTATTAAAAAAAATAATAAGTGAATGGCCAACGTGCCAGTGGCAAAGTGATTCCACTTAGAATCGTGAAATTAATTGAAATTTTCTTTTGCCTGAAGATGGTACTACTAACAGGAAACAGAGACTATATTTAACAAGGGCTATAAATCCAGACATCTCATTGTTATGAATACAGAAAAGTCTTTATAGTTGATCACCTCCCTACGTTGGTAAACACCTTGTTAAATTGACCTAATTTTCGCAGACTGGACATGCAACACATGTACATATCAGTACAAGAGACCTAGTTTCTTATGTTGACCACCTCCACATATTGATGAGTTTATTACAGTCCCTTGGGTGATCAGCTTACAGAGGCTCTGCTGTCCATCAACCTGGCAAGTATAGGATCATTTGAAGGTTCAGGTGGCCAACCTCATATGGTATTGAGCAGTACTTTCTGAAACTGGAGGGGTAGTACTAGCTACTTTGGTCCTGAAACTGCATGACTTGGAATCACATGTTAAGTCAGTAGACTAGAAGATAGATGAGGGTAGAAACCTTCTCTACCTCATTCATAGTTGTATCTTTGGTGCTCGGCATAGTGATGTTCAATATATACTATTGAATGTGTGAATGAAAAACAAAAGAATGAATAAAGCCTTGCTTACAGTTGCAGTCTACCTCTTCACTCAAGTTGAGGCCAGAGGTTCTGACTTTTGTTTTCTTAAGGAGAACTCAACAACTCAGATGGTCTTTATATGGGGCCTTAGGACTGGTGCTAGAGGTACCCAGCCAATGCTTAACAATGTCACTATTCCCTACTAGTGAGTGGAACAAGTTTCCAACTTTACCCAGGTAGATTAGGTATTACAAACCAGAGCACCTTGCTGCAATGGCTCCCTCCATATGTGTAATAAAGTCCAAAGTCTTCACCCTTATCTACAAAGCTCCACTTGATCTGGCTGCTACCTTCATTCTGACCTTATCTCCTGGAGTGCTTCCTTTGCTCAGAACTCAGCCTCCTTGCCTTTCTGACAATTGTCAAATGTACCAAGCACACTGCTATTCAGAGCCTTGATCTTGGTGTCCTCCTCCATCTGTGCTACCCTTCAGGGTTCCCTGGCTTCTTCCAAATTCTTGCCCAAACAATACCTCTTCAGAGTAACCTTCTCTGAATTGCATAATATTTATGATTCCTGGGCATTATGTTATGAATTTAAATACTCAGTAATTGTTTGAATTCCCTATGAGAATGTACATTCCTCAAAGGCAGAAACTTTGTCTCTTTAGTGATTAAGTCTTGATGCTATTTTCCCAGTTCTTAAAACAACCTGTGGAACACGTTAGGTACTCAATGAATACTGGTGGGATAAATAAATGAACCATCAAAGAGACGAATGAATGAATGTCTTGATGGTTAATTCTAAAATAAATAAGCTGGGGCAGCACCTGTGGCTCAGTGGATAGGGTGCTGGCTCCATATACTGAGGGTGGCAGGTTCAGACCCGGCCTCTGCTGAACTGCAACCAAAAAATAGCCAGGCTTTGTGGCAGGCACCTGTAGTCCTAGCTGTTTGGGAGATTGAGGCAAGAGAATCGCCTAAGCCCAGGAGTTGGAGGTTGCTGTGAACTGTGTGACACCACAGCACCCTACCAAGGGCGGCAATGTGAGACTCTGTCTCCACATAAATAAATAAATAAATAAATAAAAATAAAGTAAATAAACTATAACAGCAGAATGATGGGAGAAAAAAATTAAACATTTTTCTGTAATTTACCTTTCTTAAGTGTCCCTGGTGTGAATATTGATGCACAGCCCAATAATTCAAGCATCTGAGTCTAATTAACACTTCATCTAGTGATACTTATACAAAGCAGTAGAATTAGTAGAAAACAGTTGAAGGCAATGCCTTTTCTTGAATGATGGTATGAAAAAAAAATAACATGAAGACATCAAGAAGAAGAAGGATATAAACAGGATATAAATATATATATCCTTAGTAGTTTTACTGTTGTTAAATACTTTTCCTTAAAGCAATTATCAAAATGTCACAGAATAACAGAAACATATTTGCCTTGGGCACTATCAGAATCGCTAAAAAGCAAGAGTGAACAAATTCAATATTGTTATACTAAAAGCAAATTGCCAAAACTACCTCACATTTATGAATTCCTTTTAGATACAACAAATACTTCATTTTGTTAAATATTAATAAAAAAGTATTAACTAAGCATTCTTCTTTGATAGTAGAAGATAATTGTTTCTGAAACAAATGTAAATAACACAAAATAAATTTAAACAAATATTTTGTTATTAAGAAGCCAGATAATACTTATCAAGTCATGGTATGTGCTAGGAATTATTCTAAATAGAAAAAAATACATCCTGTGTGTATTTGCTCTGTGTTATTCTATGGCATAGTGATCAGAGAGGCAAAGGCCTGACTAGAGGTCGGATCAGCCAGCAAAGGCAATTGAGGAAAAAAATGGCCAGAAAGTGAGGTAGAAAGACCAACAGGAGAATGAGATCAAGGAAGCCACTGGCTTTCATAGCACAGAGAGATCACTGAAGCATAGAGAATCTCTTCAACATTTTTTTTAAGCATGGAGAAGATGGGAGGCTTATTGAGAAGGGCTTAAGACAGAATGAGAGAAATAAGAGATGCCTACAGTCAAATTGTACAGGAGAGTTTGGATTTAAGTTGGGGGAAGAGTAATGAATTATTATAACAGTAGCTGGAAGGTGGTGCTTTGTTTTGTTTTGACTTTTAAGAAGGTAGATATTTCAGAACAGTTGCATGCTATGAAAACAATTTGGTAGAAGGAAGTTGATGATGTAGAAGGGATGAGGCTTTGTAGGGTGATGTTCCAAGGCAATAAGTGGAAATGGATTTTAGTACAGAGACAGAATGCATGGCATTCACAGGTGCATAATAGCTCCTGAATCATGAGCAAAAGTGAAGGCATTGTCTATGGTGCAGATGCTGGGTGTTAACAGATACAGGGATGTGAGTATGTGGAAGATGTCCTCTAATGCCTTGCATTTCAAAGTGGAATATCAAAGTTGAGGGTCTTGAGTTGAAGGTGAAGATGGAATGAAGTGTCAGAAGTTTGGAAAGAGAAGAGAAAGTACAGAATAATCATCTACCAGAGTTATAGAGCAAATGAGTATACAACCCTAATGTTCTTCTTGAAGTTATACATTTAAAGGGAGTTCCGCTGGCCGAGGTTGTTCTCTCTCTAGGTTCAGCTGGAGATAGGCTAAGACACAGGCCACTCAGTTTATGGTATTAATATTTTATTACAGTTTATAGTATTAATATTTATAGTATTAATATTTTGTTATAGACTCATCATGCCAGGATACAAAGTTTTGGAGTCTTTTCCTAATTTCTACAAATTAAGGTGTGGGGATCACAGAAGGGTGAGCTTAACTACAAGCACAAGATACATACATATGTGTATATATTCATAGCTGCGAATACATTTGCATATATTTGACTATGCATAATATGTTTATATATTTATATACGGATTTCTATGTGCATTTATTTGTATGTTCCTATAAATATACTCATGTATGTATGTATTTACACATTATTTTTAAAGCATGGACAAAAATGGAAATATAAGACTTAGGATAGGAAAGGAAAAATAATGGAGATAGAGTGTATATAAAAGGCTGACACGGGACAAGAAAATAAAACAAGGCAAAAAGTGATAACATATGCAAAGATCACATTTAGGCATTCGTGTAAAACTATGAAAGTCTGTATATGTATAAGAAATTTTTAAAATTATTTTAAAACGTATATAAAATACAGTTTGTACAGCAATAGAAGTGCCAAAGGACCTCGCTGGAAGTGAAATCCAAACATACCATGTGCGCCTCCCATCTGAACTCAGTTTCCCCTGTGTGTGCTCCTTCTTGTTTGCAGTTCCTTGGATTTATGGTTCTGTGTTGTGGACAATTCAACTTAACACAACTTCAGCTCTCACCCTCCGAATTGCCTCTTAAATCATTAATTTGCCCCTAAAACGAGGATGCAATATTCAGTGGCCTCTGTGCACTGTAAGAACTTGCCTGAGATGATCTTAAGTTGAGTCTATTTCAAGAACTTGGTCTGTTCTTATGGAATGATTAAAATGAGGCTAAAAACATCTTTAAAGTTTTTTTAGGTAGATGGGTGTCTGCTTACAAACTAGCCTGGCCTTCCAGATCGTCCTCTTATTAACACCATTTGCAAACAAACAGTCTTAGGACTTCAAATCCAGCATCTTTATGTGAATGAGGACTAACCAAGCTGTTTTACTGGTAACTAGGAAGCTAAAGGTGTTTTTATTTTTGGTATCTCCCAGCCCCCAAGTTGCACTCCTATCACAATTGAATACCAGTTTTAGGGTTGTGCATTATTCCCTAGCCCAGTGGAAAGAAAAAGCATGGAGGTTTGCTAGATCTTTCTGTAGAGTTATCATAATGCATTGAATAAGCCCTCATTTGTACACTAGTCACAGATTCTAAAAACAGACTACCTGGGCTTAAATCCTGGTTATACTATCTGTGTGTCCTTAGGCAAGTTACTTAACCTCTCTGTGCCTCAGAGCCTTCACCTTTAAAATGTAGATGATAACTATCAATAGCGATGACATCACAGGATTGTTGTGAAAAGTAAATGAATTATCCACTACTGCACTTAGGTCCTGGCATAAAATAAACACTAGGTAACTGTGAAATATGGTTATTATATTTATTACAGGTAGACTTGAGGAGTGTGTGTGAATAATCCTCCCCAAAAGTGGATGAGTGGAGAAGGAAGGGTGAGATGAAAACCTACAAAGAATAAGAAACAGAAAGCCTGTGACTTGTTAGGATTTGAGAAGCTGCAAGTACTTGGGATGTAACAAAACACCTTCCACCCTGGAGGAAATACAATTGAGAAGAGAGGATGGCTTGCATCTCATGGACATGCAGAGTCAGTACACTGAATAATGAGGATGGGAATCTTAGATAGGGATGGAGTATGTGTGGACAAAGTTGTAGGGTTCAGGAGCAATAAGCCAGTAAAATCACTTCCAACAGGGCCGAAAACCTATCCTGCAGGGAACATTAGAAAACTGAAAAGTGAAAATAACACAAACTTAAAGTGTGCAAAGTAAGCATAAAGTGAACTAGTAAAATAGTTCTATCTTTACACAGATTTTGCAAAGGCAACACTTCCACGCAAATAGCCAAGTGACACTTCCCTGCTTACTCAGGGACCCACTAGCTGGGCAACCGAAACACTGGCATTTAAGCTCAGCTTACTCAAGGACAAGTTTCTCCTTCGGAAACAAGCTTTTAGTGTCCATTCATAGATGCCTTTGCTTGTTTTTATAATTTTATTTCAGAGAACACCAATGAATTCTTAACAGGAAGTGGATTATTAATGAGATAAATTGGCTCACAATCTTCTTATTGATCTTTAAAATTAGTAGTCAAATGAATTTGTTCAAAGCACACAGCACATCTTACACAAACACATACCTTGTAGTATTGAAATTGCTCCGTTCATATTTAACAATTTCTCAGATGTTCTAATACAAAGCAGAATCTTACCTGAGCTAATAGTGTGAATTTCATATAGACTTTTCTTCTCAGCTCTAGTTTTCATCTTCTGAGAAACTTCCAAAAAGCAGCTTGGATTACGTTAGGCGAGGTCTTTTAGAAGCTGATTTATGTGTGTGTGGACACTGGCCTACACAAAGAGAAATGTCAAAATAGAGTAGCCAAAATTATCATCTGTATTAAATTGTGATATTTCTTTAATTAGCACTTATAGTAAAAAAGCTAATATGTGAGTTCCAATGCAATTAACAGAATTGTTTAAAAGATAGATATTGATATACACTTCAAGGTAACAGGCAACGCAGCACAAGCTGAACTTGTGTCATGAGTATCTTCATCTTTTAAAACCATAATTCCTGCTGAGCAGCCCCACCTTCCTGACCCCAATCCCTCCTCACATATTTGATGACAGTTTCTGGAAGCACTGAATATTCACGCTCTACTCTTTTTGCTGCTGAGTGTAGAAAATGAGTAAGGTAAGCATTGTTATTCTTGAGAAGTGTGGTTTTAAAAATAATGATTGGGTTGGTCATGTTGGGAAGTAAAATTTCCCCTAAGAAGGGAGCAATGGAGACAGCAGCAACAAAGATAGAAACAGTGTTATGAACTAAACTATGTGTGCCCCAAATTGGCATCTTAAAGCCCCCAGAGATGTCCAGCCTACAACCCCATGGGCTGCATGCAGTTTAGGTGAGGACGGTTTTGCTTATCAGTGGTGGTGGATATCACGAAAGTTATGCATGGACCTCTTCACTTGCTCATCAATTTTCATTTGGGTTTGTGTGTTTAATGTCTGGTCCAAGATGACTTTCCTTCTTCCAGTCTTAGAATGGGACTCTATTTGGAGATAGAACCTTTAAAATGATGATTAAATTCAAACAAGGCCATTATTGTGGGCCCAAATCCAATCCGAATGGTGTCCTTAGGAGAAAAGGACATTTGGACACACAGAATGTTCACAGAGGAAAGACCAGGAGAGGATGCAATGACAACACAGCCATCGGAAGCCAAGGAGAGAGATCTCAGGAGAAACCACCCTTCTGGCACCTTGACCTTGGACTTCTAGGCTCCAGAACTGGGAAACAAGAGTTCTGTTGTTTGAGCCACCCAGTCTGTGGTGCTGTATTTTGGCAGCCCCAGTCATCTAATGCACCTAGTTTGGTAAAGGATCCTCAAGGTTCTCATCAGTATTTTTTGTATTAGGTCTTCTTAAAGAAAAATTCTACCTGACAAAGTTAAAGCAGACAGGGGAGATTTATTTCAAGTATATTGCAATAGGGGAGAGAGCCTGAACTCAACTTAGTTGAAATAAATGGCAGGCAGGTTTTTCAGCCCTGAGGTGAGCGAGTAGAAACACATCAGAGGACACTAGGGAAGGGCTGATCGGGGATGTGTCCAGCGTGATGAGTTAGTCCTGAGTTCCCGAATGCCTGGCTCAGTGATTAGGCCACGTGTGTTTGGTAACTGGCACACTGGGCGGCCCTTACCCTCCCTCAGAGACTGGAAGATGGGGCTACGATCTCCTTCAATGTTTACATTTCAAAGAGGTGGGCCTGGAGAACTGACATCCTTGTATTGTAAAACTGACAGGAAGCTGGTAGAATGTTTATACATATTTCAAAGCAACAGAAAAAGATTATGATTACCAATTTTCTGAAGTAAATGCTTTAAGAAAAGAGAGGCAGAGACCTATCGTCAGAAGGAAAGCTGACTGCCATTTTAGTCAAGCTGGAGGGATTTCTAAGGCCATTTTACTCAATCCCTTTGTCATGGGCCCGTTGGCCGGTAGTCCTGGAAGGGCATCAGGCTCCCAGCCGTTGATTCTCCTGTGTCCTTTCACACATTGGTGACACTAGAAGCCATTTTATGGAATGGAGGCGCATCCCATAATACTGGACTGAGAACATTCTGATCATTCCACAGAGAGCAAGCAGGAGCAAAGCCAGGCATGAAAATAACCCTGCACTATCACCACTCTGGGCTTCCACAAATGGTGCCTGAAGCTGTTCTCCTTAAACTTGCATCCTATTTCCCACCTGAATCACTCAGAGCCTGAATTACCCAGTAAGAGCTTTCCAAGCAGCAAATGCAAGATTCATTTTCTTTTAAATGCTCCTTCTGTTTCTTTTCTTTTCTTTTTTTTTAAATTTAAATAGCTGTGCTTTGAAACTGGTGTCACCATGGAAAACAGGTAATAGCAGGTCTGTTTTCCTTCTATTTCCTCTGCCAAGCTTAATCTTTGGGGAAAATCCCTCCCCTGCCTTCAGCCCCAGGAAAGTGAAGGCTGGTGTGAAAGTGTCCAGGGTAGATGCAAAATCAGCCTGTAACTGCTTGATGCAAAACACAGTGGGGCTCAACCATCATCGGAGATTTACATAATCCCCATCTGAGGTACAAAAGTGAGTGACAGCACGTGCTAGAATGTAAACCAGCTGCCTGGTGGTGCCTAGCGAATTCCCAACCCTTTCTTAAATAAAGGGTTTTAGGTGAAAGCTCAGTGTTTCTTACAGAAGCTTTGGGGGGAGCATCCATTCTTTATAATTCAAAGTGGCTACATGGGCAATTTCTTCTCTCAGGGTAAGGAAACAAGCAAATTAAATAGAATAACTCATCTTTCCTGAGTATATCTTTTATGGAAGTATAAAGGCACAAAGAATATGGATTTATAAACAGATACATTAGACATTTAGTAGACATAGTATAATCTTTTCTACCTTATATATATATTTATTGTAATTACTGGCTTCCCATTAGGGACACTACATTCACATTTTGCTTTGAATGGCATGGCTGGCTTCCTGCCTTTGGGCTAGATGTGATTTCGCTATCTCTGAGTATGTTGTAAGCAAAAGACAGAAATAAAAGAGTGAATGAGAGGAAAAAGTAGAACCTTGGCAACAGCCCATTCCCAATGATGCACCATAGGAACCTATACGCCCCACCCTCCACCCCACCACTCTTGAAAACCCTTAGGTGACATAGGCATTTTCCTTTTGCTGTCCAAGTTGACTGCTATTTTCAAGTTACTCTTCATTCCTCTTTTATTCTTTTACTTATTTTTCATATTGAAAGATTTGGAAGATACATGACTTATTGACTAATTTTCTGCAGCATACACAGCACCCCCATCGCTCATACAACCACATCGGTACATTGTCTCCAATGCAGACGGTGATTTGGTTCCTGTGGAGGCCTGCAGATCGGAGGGTACGCCTTGTATGATGAGAATATTCACTCAACAAATATTCCCTGAGCACCTCTGGTGTGCATCGGGCTACAGATACAGCCTCGAGTAAGACAGAGACCCCCCTCAAAGAGCCTCAAGTGTTTTGAGGAATACACAACACAAGTCATTACCATCAACCATAAAAAATGTCCCCTATAAAGGGTACTTAACTCAGTCTTGGCTGAGTGGAGACAATTACAGATGAAGGGCATGAAAGAAGTGACATTCAATCTAAGAACTAAATAGGAGTAGGCCAGATGAGTAACATGGGCGAGGGGACCCCAATAAAGAAAGTTGCATATGAAGGTCTCCAGCATGTGAAGGAAGACTGACTTCTGGGGGAATCTGGAAGAAACTCACAATGGCTAGAGAAGAGAGAGAGAGACACAGCGATAAACAAGGGGTAGTTTTTAGGTAATCACTTAAATCTGTCCAAGAGTTAGAGATGCATCCTCAGGTAATAGCAAGTAGCAGAGAACTGGTGTGCAGCCTCTTTCTCAGCAATGAAGGACTCTGCGCGACAGCAGACCCACAGACGACCCTCCCCATGCTTCCCTTACTGCTCTGCTGCCACGGAATCCATTCCAGAGAGGAAAGTAAATTGGAACATTTAAAGATTTTATTAGTTCAGAAGCTAAAGACAGAACCCAACTGCATAAAAAACAAAATGGCAAGCCCAGGCTGTACTGTCTAACATAGAACTGGCCTCTTCAGAGACGGTCCTTTGCCCAAAATTAGCTCACCTGCACCTGGGGACCATTGCCACACTTTTGTACAAATTAGAAAGAGGTATTCACCCCCATCTGAGGCTACTTGGCACCTGGGTGCTTATCCAGGCGAAAAGAGAAATTTCTTTCCCCACTCATACCTCGGAGGGCCTAGCAACTTGGAGCCTAGATAACTTGCACGCATAGACTCAGCTTGTTTATTATTTTGATTTTATTAGTTCTATGTCCTGAAATTTCACCCATTGGACATTAATTTGGGAAAATGACAGTCTACAGAAGTAAAGAATTATTAGCTGATGAAATAATAGATAATTCACTTTACTGCCAATTAAATCAATCTTAATGATTCTTCCTAGCTGGGAAAAGTGGCACTGAGGCAAGAGGAGAACTGGAGATGATGGGAAGGTGAGTCACTGTACAGCACAACAGCTGTCGAGGGAGAGCTGGAGAGAGGAGGGAACCTAGTAGGACTATATGGAGTGTTTTATTAAAGGCAGTGTGTGTGGCTGGGAAAAGAAAGCGTACGCAGTAGCTGAGAAGTGCTGAGTGGAAGATGTAAAATGGTAAACTCCAACCTTTAAAAAATGCTCCCGGCTGATTCTGCCCTCACAGGTCGTGGTGTTTTCTCTCCTGAACGCAGACCTCACTCTAGTACTATTAATCCTACATCCTACAGTGCAGGGACATTGTGGGTAAAATCGATCTTTTGTTTCCCCTTCCGGCTGACCTGGAGACCTAATCAACATGGCTAATATTGTTTCTCTGGGCAGATGTGCTTGGAATTCCAAAACAACTTACAAGTCTAGGTGTTGACTTGGAGCTCCCTTAAAAAGAAATCAAGGAATTTTTTTTATAATGAAATGGCTTTGGTCTGGTGTGGTAGATTGTGGTACAATGTCATACCATTGTATTTCAATAGATAAAACAAAAACAGGAAGTCAAAACTGCAAAATGGAAAAGTCGTCTGGGATCGCAGGTGTGTGAAGCAGGTTGCATGGCAACCAAATAAATTCTGTTTTATAGATTTAAATGTGTACTGATTAACGTCAGGGATCACAGGCACAGACTACGTCCTACACAAGTTAACTGTAATATTATATGAAATGGCATTATCAGAAGACGTATTTGAAATATACTTTCAAGTGTTTAATAATGAAAAGCCACTTGTGCTCTGTCTGATCAGTGAAATTCAAGTTGATTCAACTTCAGTGAATATCATACCATGAAGCAGACATTATATCAGGCACTTTATGCATCTCCTCTCATTTAATCTTCAAAATCACTCTTGGTAGTAAACATTCAACCTTTCATTAGTCAAAATATTCTACCTTTCATTTGTGCCTTAATGGAAACTAAGGCACGAGTCTGACATCCAGCAGCTAGTGGGTGACAAATATGGATTCTGACTTTGGTAACTTCTTAATAATTACTTCTCCTAAATATCATTTTTTGCTTTCTTTCCCTCCCAGCTATTCCTTAAAAGCTTACATATACCCGGGCACTCATATTTTGTCCTTGCTTAATTCACACAACACAACTCTTAGGAACATATGGTTATTTACATTTTACAAACTAGGAAATGGTGGTTCAATGATGTTTAGTACATTCCCAAGGTCATGCAACTGGTATGTGGCAGATCATATCAAGAATTTAAAGTCACATTCAAAATCCAACCTTGGTTCATCTTTTGTTTCTCTATAGCTTCTTATAATGGTCTATCTTGAACCCCTCAAAACATAATTGTGCCACTTGAAATAAAATCGTCTTTCTGTCACTCTCAAAACTTACCTATATTTTGACAACCTCTCTCTCAAGAATCATGCTCTCACATTTCTAAGTTGGTAGTAAAATAGTCTCGTATACTAATTTAAGCCAGGATATAGGTGGCTGATTGGTGAGCCCCTTCACCAATCATTACAGCTGGTTTCCTAGGAGACAGCAGAAGACAGAAAGTTCCAACTCACTGGAATGACCCTCTTTTGTTGAGCTGGCAAAGGAGCTATACCTTTGAGCAAATAGCCTTTACCACACCCCTAAAATCATAGAGGCAAACAAACCCAGAATATACATATGGCATAAGATTTCTGTGGTGTATACGCACATGCTCACGTTAGTAACAAATATATAACCATATAATACCACAAAGCAAGAGCTCATGAATCTCCAACAGTTCTGGAACATTCTTTGGCTCTAAATTTCTTCTCTTTATCATTAACATTTCTGTGTTATGGTCAGAAGATCTCATGAATGGATAATTATCTGAGAGAAAAGATACAAAAATACTATTGAGCAGGGTGACCGTCCCCAATTATGGTATTTTGAAATTTCATAGCTTTATGTGTGTATATAAACACTGTATATATAAGGTGTAATGACTTTTCCCAATATAGACAATAACCACAAAGTATTGAAAGAATAAATTGAGCAGTACTCAATTTCTTAGATTGCATCTCTAACACAGTCAATACTATTCTCTTTTTGTCTACTGGCTTAAGAAAACACTGGTCTACTTATCCCTAAACTTATTTCTATCACTAATGGAAAACTGATGCCTTCATGGGCCAAGCCAGGGTCATTTTTTGATTTTCAAAGCTAAAGGTGATATCAATCTGAGTAGATATTGCAAAAGGGAGATGGTAGTTCCCCAGAGAAATGCTAGACAGATCAAAAGAAAAAAATCAATTAAACTACCATAAGTATTCTTTCAAAATAGTGCATAAATTGATTCATTGAAAAATCTTTTCAATACAAAGGACAAATAAATTATAAAATGAATTAGAAAGTATTGAAGAAAATATTATATATCAAAGGCATGGCTGTCAGTTGAGACATTATTAAAGAGCCTTTGATAATGTGCAAAGAATCATGGGTAGACCAAAGATAGCAAAGAACACCTTTTTCTTTGAAGTACATTTAATAAGTGTCAGACTGTGTTGAACCAAAGGTTGGCAGAAGAGAGTGTTGATTGAGCAAGCTTTGATTAATAATGTAGTGACTGCACAGTTGTGAGTAGGCAGGGACTAACTAAGCAGTACTCCCAGGTTTGTGTCACTCCCCCACCTTATTCTTCAGAGCCCATAAGGCCAGAAGAGAAGCATATGTCCACTAAGAATTTTAAAGTAGGAAGCAGCTGATTCAACATATAAAGATCATTCAATGAGGTGAATCATTTTCAAGGCCCAGAATATCATAATACATTCACTCCTGACTGGCTGGTTTCCTCTTTTGCAGACATCATCGGCACTAACCACCTGTCTTGACAAATCTAGAGATTTCAGGGAGGTAGTCTAGCCTGCCTGATACACTAGGCAGTTAAAATTGACTTTTGGCTACAGAGCAAAGAGAAAAGTGGAACTGCAATTGTATGGTGGACAGGAGAAAGCTTTCAAGGAACACTGTGAAGGCTTAAATCTGCGTATGAGACAGTGCCCACATCTGAAGCGAGGGCTCAGTGAAGGGCAGACAAGAGAGCAGAGCTTGGCCAATTCAGGAAGAATATCCTGACAAGATGCCCCGAGCCAGTGGAGCCTGGGGAAGAAAAACCCTATTCTTGAGAACCTCTTGCCCTCTGTTCATTGACTTTAACGAGCACTGAATCTATTGTCTTCTCTAGGAAACCTTCCCATCCTGTTGACCACAAAGAGACCCAGAAGTTCTTGATTTCAGTGTCACCCACACTATTGGTGACACAGGAAAGAGAGATCCCCACTGCAAAGTCAGTGTTGCAGCCACAAGAAAGAAAACTTAATGGTCATGAATAAACAAATACAAAAACAAGTGGCCTTTAGGCTGTTGTGCTAACCCCAGGCACACAATGCTTTGCATTTTGAAAGAATGAATGCCATTCCTCATCGTCTATAATAGCAATATTTATGAAGCCTCATATAGTGGTTAGTGGGCTGTGTATGTGTGCTGATGCAATGCCGTCATCTTATCCTTTGATGTAGAGCCATTTCTAAAAGACATTTACAGAAGAGCCATCAAGTGCCATCAAGAGATGTTTTGCTTTTTTCCTAAGGTCTTCTGTCTTCCCAAGGGCACTACCTGTAGCTCCAAATACTATTGCCCCAGTGAGAGGGTTCTAAATAACTCAGCCCACCAGAAACAGAGTTAGAGAGCCAGCCCAGAAGAAAAAACAGAATTCATTCATGCAGGGTCATCTCAGGCAAGTAAAGGGAATATAACCCTTAAGGGAGAAGAAGCATCAGAGACATGGTTTTTAAAGATTGGAAAAGAAGAAAACTTTAGGCTTTTTCCTAAGTGCAAGAATTCCTGCTAATAATAGCAGAAGATGGTTTTTAAGATACTCAAAGAGAAATTCTACAAGCTTTCTCTAAAATGCTTATAAGACACTCTTAAGGAGACGATAACAAGCATAAGAGCAGCCGCAAGAGTGGGCAAGGATGGTACATACTGAGAGAGTACAAGAGATTATGTCCTGAGGGTTTTATAATAATATGAGAAAAGAACTTCGCTCTCTAAGCCGCAGAACAACATAACTACTTACTTAGGAGGAAATGGCCAGTGGATAAACTTGAACTCCAAAATATGCATTTATTTTTAAAGGTCTTTGTAATTGAATGCATAGCTTTCATTTAACCCCAGGCCCAAATTTCCTAAGCCTTTTATTCATCTTTATTTTTGTCTGCTATTCCTAAATGAAATGTTTTCCTTAAAAGTTTCAAATGAAGAACCACAACTGTGTATCCTCTGACACAGAAATACTTGGCTCATACTGGGATCTGACTGCCAATGAACTTTACTTTTACCTGGTTATTATCTAGTCCCCAAGTAGCAAGGGAGAAATTACAGCTTCCGTTTGGTTCATCCACTCTGATCTATGACATGGAGAGAAGGAAAGAGAAGCTATACAAGTCTCGTAGGACAAGAATGATAATAGCAACAATTTAGAGGAGGTTTAATTTGTGAGACTACATGGATATGGGACTCTACCCAGACTAAGTTTTAGTAACAGCTCTAAAATTCTATCACTATCTACAGAGATTGGTTTGGATGTTTATAAAATCCCCTTCCAAATGGGTTTCTGTCCCTTGTCAAAGGCAGATGGTGTAAAAGTAAACAAAAGGGCTGGGAGGTGGAGGAAGAAGGGGAGGAGAGGGGGTCGGTGTCTCAGAAACTTCTTCCTGTGACACATGGCACACGTCTGAGTCCTCTGTCATTGGGGGGACTGAATGGTGGGCAGATGACCGATGTGGAGGTGCACTGCTGTATAGGTGAATGGATTCAGCAAGGAAAGCTGCTCACCCTGGAATTTTATTCCCTCTTCCAAGGGAAAACTGGAAAAAACTCAGGAACTCTACATTTCTTCATTTGCAAAACAATGACCGTCTACTTCCCATCTCTAAGATGCTTTCTTAGAAATAACCAACAATTCTTCCACTGTGCCCTTCACAAGTGAAATGTGAGCAGAGAGAGACTAAAACTCATTCTTTTTTCTTCTATTGAAACATGTTTTGCTGTGTTCTTAAAAAATAAGATGACATATAGTCCTAAATTAAACTTAATTATCAAAATATAAACAGGTTCTAACTTCCCAATAAGTGAGTAAAGTTTAAGAATTTTAAATATTAAAATCTGACGTTCAATTTGCAGTTTTGATGACAAAGCTTCCTCGTGCTCCTTCAGCCCTTCATTAATGGGGACTGTAGGGACAAAGTGTAATAAGCAGCACACAGAAACTTATTTATTGGTTTAGGATAATAGCCTTGCACAACCATGCACAACTCAGCCTTCTCGCATTCTCCCTGGAGATCTGGCAAAATGCAAATGGTGGCTATCAAGACAAGTTGAAATGAAGCCAGAAGGCTCTAAGAAAGACGCACAATTTGTCTTTAAATGACGTTTACTGTTTCTGTGTTTTGTTTTTTGTAATATAACTTTGACACTAGCCATTAGAAATTTAAAACTCAAAATACATACAAGCACCTTATAAAGAGCTTTTGAAACATTAGCTTTCAGGAGGCAGGGAAATAGTTGCTATTTTTAATGCACATATTTTTAAACAAAAATAGTCTCATCATTCTTCAAGACTTAGAATTTATTTACTCTGCCTATACTACTGTGAGCAAAGGAAAAATTTTAATAAGATCTAGATTTCCAAGTACAGTACTAAGATGAAGAGGACCATAAAGCATAAACTATTGATACTTTGTTTCCCTCAAAGGGTCTCATTTGTTCTTTTTTTGCTATCTATACACAAAAATCAACAGATGTAATTAACACTGAAAAAATAACATTTTCCTGTAAAACAAATTATACCCAGTTCATATCTGTAGTAGAATTTTAATCCTTACATAAAATAAACATAATAAATCAATATAGTTAAACAAATTAATTGCCAATGAAAATGAGTTTCTATGCCGAGGGGCAGTTTGAGACTCAATGAACAGTCTCACATCTCAGACATAATTCTTCAGAAATAGAAGATATTTATTTGTTTTAAATTTCTTATTTTTAATTAGTAGACAAAGCTTCATTCATATGAGTTAAAACGGTGATACACATAGACACTGTTCAAACCATACTATGATTTTGTTTCCCTGAAAAATCTTCTAAAATAATGGAATTCTCTGAAATTACAATAGACATTTATATTTTCCACCATCTACCCAGAAGCAAAAAGGGCCAGATAACTACTGACACTTTCATTTCATATAGTTTATCATTTGCAATATATTTTGGTGCTGTGTTGTTGAACAAATATAGATTTGAAATATGGAACTCTATTTTATGCTTCAGCACTAACTTTATTCAAAGTCAAAATAGATTTTTCACTGAAGTGAGACATCTCAGACTTTATAATGGGGCAAAGAAAAATAACTTTTTAAAAAAACTTGGGCGCCTATTATATACTCATAAACATTATAATGAGACTCTGAATCACGTCTGGCACCTCTTTTCCATTATTGATTTAGTTTTATTTTTTAATGACCAGGTTTATATTCAATAGTGGTTAACAGATATCTAGATGCAGCTTTGATGATCCAATATCCATGCTGTAAGTGATTATCTCAAATCATATTATCCACAGTGAACTGAAAAGAAAACTTAGAGGCTTTTTAAAAATCAGCACTGGAACTTCCAAAACAAGAAGCAAGTCTTGCTTACAAAAGAGTTAATACAGTGGCAGTCTCAATCTGGCCTCCCCCCTTCCTTTTGACATTCAGTTCATGGATTTGCTATTGGTATTCTAATGACAGTCCACAAGCAGTGGCCTCTGCGCACAGGGCAGCTTTCCACTTCCTAACCCCACCAGTGTGATGTACAATGACCTTCACAGCTGCCCATAAACTGCTGGTGTGCAGCAGTAAGCCAGACATCCAGAGTCTTACAACAATCAGGGAAAAGCTCATGTTGTGAGATCAATAAAGATTTTGCCCTGTTTTCAGGAATGCCCCACAATGGAACTAAGGGAAGCAGGAGGAAGCTGAAAGCAAGAAGCAGCCAGAGTGCAACGGATGCCCTTTAAATTCTGTCCCATTCACGTTTCTTGATTTCTTTTTTTTCTTTCTTTTTTTTTTTTTTCTGCTTCTGTTTTATTTCATGGATCCCCTTGGGTAAATCCTATGCCCCTCTTTCCAGAAGAGAGTTTTTAAGTTTTAAAACTCTCTCTTCTATATAAGCATCTTATAAAGAGAGAGTATCTAAGAAGAGTTTTGACATAAGTTCTTAAGAGAATAAAATAAAATACAATGAGTTCATAACAAAAATAATATATAGCGTATACATAGTAGAGTGATCGTTGATAATAGGTAGGAGCCACATATAGGAGTCCTCAAACTTTTTAAACAGGGGGCCAGTTCACTGTCTCTCAGACAGTTGCAGGGCTGAACTGCAGGCCCGGGAAGAGTCAGCTGCTAAGTGGGACAGGTAGCAGCGGCAAAAACACCTGGAGGACAGGATAAATGTCCTAGGTGGGCCGCATTTGGTCCGTAGGCCATAGTTTGAGGACGCCTGAGTCATATACACAGTCCACTTAAAATGGAATTAAAAAATTTTCCATTTAGTTACATAAGAACCAAAAAAGAAAACCCCAAAACCCTGATTAGCAGCAAGGCGGCCCCTGGGAACAGGAGCAGATACAGCATGTGTCAAATAGCTTCCCTTGGCAGCTGAGGACATCAGCCAGAAGTCAGGCATTGCTGCAACTGAGAAGCTCACTTCTTGTATGGCTTTCATTAAATTTAGGGAGAATGTACAAAGAAAAACTTACGTCTTTAATAGAAAACTTCTGTGTCCTTCCTGATTTTAAAGCCAGACTCAGCCTTGACAAGATGGCATCTTCTTTCAAAGAAAATAGCAGAGTCAGAGACCAGGGGTCTTTGAATCACATCTCTACCTTCAGCATCCTTGAAAGTCTGCCCCTCACCAGGGTACATGATATTCTGGTCCTCAAGGAAAGACTTGATGATTCTCAACAATAGAGCCTGGATTGTGCTTTATCTTAAGGAGATTCAGCACACAGCAAGAAGAAGAGCCTGGATCCTGTGAAGAGCCTGCCAGCAGTCCAGTCCAGTCCAGCAAAATCTCCCTGCTTTCTATAGTAGTAGAAGTGCCAGCCTGGCTTCACAGATTCCGGACTTTCACCAGCTTCTCTAGCACTAGCCTTAAGGTAGATGCTCCAGTATTAGCAAAAAGTGAAGGTGTAATTTCCTGCCTATTGTCCTTAAACAGTGGGTGTCCTTCCCACCTGTCTGCTTGCCCTTCCCACTGGCTGCTACCCACATGTTTCAATGACTCTGTTTTTGACAAATACCTCAGAGTGAAGAAAGACAAGATGGATGAGAACCCTTCCCTGAATGATGGGACGGTACTTAGTCACCTGTTGACCTCAAGAGTTCCCTCATCTCACCCCAGCATAGCTGCATGACTGGAGATAAACTCATAACCTCTTTGAACTACTGGGGCTTTTTGTTACAACAGTTTATCCTGCCCTGATGAATATAACCCCTGTGTATATAATATCTCATTCCCACACACCATTTGGAGGCTAACACTCAAATTTTACACTGGACAAGGTCAATTCAGTTTTAATGCCTGAAAATAAATAGCAGTGGAAAAATCAGTTATCCCAACACCTATCAAGATAGGTCAAGGCCTTGAAATATGAAATAATCCTGTCCTTACAGAATGACTATGGCACTAACTCTGCCTAGAATAATTACTAATAATGATTGTAAAGACAATTGCTCAGTAAAGTATACAAATTTTTCCTTAAAAGTGTTTTATATACTAACTTTGACTTATAGATCTCATCAACTAACCTAGAAAAAAGAAATTACTCATTGACTGGTTCTTAATGTTCCTTTACACAATGTAGTCATATAAGTCTTAGAGAATCAGTAAATCTAAGCTATGGAAATATTTAATTGATATATAATCTGGCCACCTCTCTCTCGTGTTTGAATTTCCTCTATATTAACATCACCTCAGATAATTACAATACAAATGATAAATACAAAAAGTTCCTGTTACTATATATCATTACTGCTACCATTACTTCTCCACCATTACTTCTACTATTATTATTATTATTTTTTAAAGTGTAAGTGGTGGTGCCCAGAGATGAGGCTGCAGAGGAGACGTTCAGGCCAAGTTTATTTATTGTTTTTGTTGTTGTTACAGTTTGTCTAAGGCTGGGCTTGAACCTGCCACTCTTGGCATGTGGGGCCAACGCCCTACTTGCTGAGCTACAGGCACAGCCCCTTCTACCATTATTTTTAATGAGTAATTACTACGCACTAGGATGCTATGCTATCACATTTACTATATGGATAATCACATCCTACGGTTAAAATTGACTAATAGTAGAAGCTTCATATCTACAGAGGCAGATGATTTTGTCACTGTGGAATTTTACTGTTGGAAGTGTTTGATTCAAAATTCAGACTTAAGCAGTATTCTGGAAGATTTGGGGAGAAAGAGTTCTATGTGAAAATAAAGAACATTGCACATTTTTTCCCTGACCCATAGCTCATTTACTTGGATTGACTGCTCACTATTTATTTTTGAAGCCATTTAAAAACTAACCCTGCTTAATGATAGAGCATCTAATGTAAGATAATGTGATAGAGGCTCTGTGGCCTTATTTTCTAGAGAAACACCATTATTGAAAACACATAAATGTTCACATAGCAGAAAATCAATCCTACTGCTCAGGAAAAAAATCACCATTGTTACAAGTACCTCAAGATTAAAAGCTCTTACCTATGTTTGCAGTAGTGAGAGAAAACTTTCCCTCACTCTCTAATGAAATATAATGCATGACAGGCCAACAGAATAAACACCAAAGTATGAAATAAAATTCAACAAAACATGGTTTTAAAAAAGAATTCATGAAAAGTTTAAAGTATTTAATTTCTTAATTTTAAGCTTTCTCATATAGAGCATTATAAAAACAGAATAACAAAGCTGAAATTCTAAGTCTTATAACATGACCTTCTAAGTAAACGTGGAAATCTAATGGGATTTTTATAATCTAAAAACTTGAGGCCAGGCGTGGTGGCTCATGCCCATAACCCTAGCACTCTGGGAGGCTGAGGCAGGTAGATTGCTTGAGCTCAGGAGTCTGAGACCCGCTTGAGCAAGAGTGAGACTCCATCTCTACTAAAAAGTCATTTCTATTTATAGTTACTGTAAAAGTCACAAATAGGTTACTAGTAAGTTCAAAAAGGGAAGAACAATTTAGCAAGCCCCACTAGATTCCTATCCAATTCCGTTCCCCCTCTTCCTTACTAACCAAACCCAGAATTGTTAGAGTAAAACAATGTGAACCCAGTTCACAGCCCATGGTCTCCTAGCCTTGCTTCTAGCTAGAAGTGGCCTTTGAGTTCTAATGTTTTTTAATTTTAATTTTTATGGATTTCTAATAAGTCCTACAGAATCATCAAACATAATTACATTTCAAAAAAAGTGTATGAAAATATTTTGCTCTTATGGAGGAAAAGGTTGAAGTCTGCCAACGGAATTAAGAAAAGATTAAACAAAAAAAAAAGACACCTTTTTTCTTCATAGAATGGTTTAGTATTGCACAGATATAACATTTCTCTGCAAAAGTTTTATATTCATGACTATTATAATAAAAATACCCACAAACATTTTACTAAAGTTCTGCTATTAAGATATAGGAAGAACCTCCTTAAAAGGGGAAAATTCCTCTTCCCAAATTAACTTTTCTGAGGAGAAAACTTTTTTTACTTTGCCCATTGTACTTCCTCTTCCACTGAGCCGGATCAGAATGGAATGTCTGGAGATGAAGCTGCCATCTTACCTGGATGAAAACAGAGCTGATAGTCATGGGGAAGAACAGATGAGCCTGACATACCGTCCTTGAACCACTGGAACCCTCGGTGGGCTAATGTCTTCTCACATTCCTCTGGTTAGAGAATACTTCCTTGCTTAAACACTCTGCAGAAGTTTATGCCGCTTCCGCCTGAGCTCTTTCCTCACGCACCCGGCCACTTGGAGGAGGTTTTCTAGCTTTTCAGTATCTGAATCCAGCTCAGGCTCTTTCCAGTTGCTTCAGTGCACTCATCTGTTAAATGAGGATAATGACATCACCTTTCAGGGGACTTGTGAGTATTAAATCCTTAGTTTAAGACCTGCTACAGTAGGTACTCAAGAAAATAATAAATTCCGTGGCCTTCACAGAAAAAAAAAAAAAAAAAGCGTGTGCAGCCTTTGTTGCCAAATAGAGCTGCCATTTATCTACTTGATAGGTGCTTTCGGTTTTTGAAGGCTCCATTTCCTAACTGCAGAATGAGAAGAATAATAATACCTTGCAAAGATCTGTGAGGATTGGAGATAAAATATTTAAAGCATATGAACTGGCTAGTAGTTGTAGTTTATAAAGGATCCGGAGTTACTTAAGGATTAGAGCACAGTGTGGTGCTGGAGAAAGATGTGATTTCAGATTCTCCAAGTCACTAGATTTCATTATGACCTTGAACAAGTGATCTAATTTTTGCCTGTTTCCTCCTGTAGCTGCCCTAATGAAGTGCAACCATGTAGGTGGCTTAAATATCAGAAATTTGTTTCCTCAGCTCTGGAGGCTAACAACAAGATGAAGATGTTGGCAGGGCTGGTTTCTTTCAATGTCTCTCTCTTTCACTTGCAGGTGGCCAGTTTCTCCTTGTGTCTTTTCTCTGTACCCACCTGTGTCCAAGTTTCCTCTCTTATAAGGACAAAAATCAGACTGAATTAGGTCCCACTGCAATTACCTCATTTTAATTTAAGTATCTCTTTAAAGACCCTGTGTCCAAATACAGTTCTGTTCTGAAGTACTAAGGGTTAGGACTTCAGCATAGGACTTTGGAGGGTACATAGTTCAACTCATAACACCTTCCAAAAAATGGGGGGAAATATGTTTATTTTCTTCTACTACTGAACTAGTACCTAATGGATAATGAATGTATGACAAATGTGATATATGCTAAGCATTTCTTGAATTTAAAAAATTCAGTTGTACTTTGTCAACTCACTATAGGAGTACAGTCCTAGGGAGGAGGCAGGACTCCTGTGAGTCACCTGGTTCATTTCACCAGGACTGTCCGGCCGGGATGGTGTCACATCTCACCTATGTACAGCAATAACAGTCTCTCTGGGCTGTCATCTTTTAACTCTGCATTATAGTTAATCTCAAAGATGTCTTACGCTGTCACCAGAACTAAGAAAAAGACATCTCTGTTAGTTAGCCTTTACTATGCAGGATATTGATGGATAATCAGGGATCTTAGAGTTGGTTTTTGGTCTTTTTTTTTTAACCTAACAAAAAAAATCTCTTTAAAAATGTATTCACAAATCTTTTAAGGATCATTTCAACAACTTCTCTAGTGGACCATACAAGGTGGCCATAAAGTTGGTGTGCAATTTTAAATCGTGCGCTATTTTAAATTGCACATGAACTTTATGGCCACCCTGTATATTATTGCTTCACCTACAGGGAAATAACTGAGTAAAACTTCACCTTTTGTTGTTATTCCCCTAAATGCTAAACTTTACAAAGAGAGTCTAAAATGCTATCTTCCTAGTACAGATTTTTCAACTTAACTTTGATCAGTAAAAAGCATTTTCTTGAATATTTTCCCAGTGCAGTGCTGAGCCCTGGCAGAGCTTATCATGCTGGAGAAATAAGGCAAAAACATGCTAAACTATTAGATCACCAAACAAGCCAGCCCAAGGCAGAGCTGTGATGAGTTGAAAGTTTATTTCCGATGGCCCATGCGGTCTTTCTTTTTCTAACCCCTATCTCCCAACAGCAATAACAAAATCTGGTGCCTATGACTTTTCTGTTTAGTTCCTTCTCTTTCTTGGTTAAATCTGTTCTCAAGAAATATGTTAGCAAATTCAGTCTTTATTTGGTTTCAATAAGTGCATGTATTTATTTATTTATTTATTTTTGCAGTTTTTGGCCAGGGCTGGGTTTGAACCAGCCACCTCTGGCATATGAGCTACAGGCATCGCCCAAGCTCCTTTGAGCTACAGGCACCACCCAAGTGCATGTATTTAGATGTTAAGCATATTCATATTCCTGTGGACCTTAAGTTTGTTCTCCTGCTCCCTGCTTGTTCCTTTGTTTGGCTGGTTGGTGTTTGTCCAGCTAAGGAAGTTATAGGCATTTGAGAGCAGGAGGAGGAAAGGAGCCTATAAGAGGAAATATATATGTATGTGCCAAATTGAATGAATAATGAAAGAGCAGGGTGAATTTTACCATAGAAAGGACCTAAAGTAAATGATATGCTCTGACCCAAGACTTGACAGTCAAGGAGCACAGGATTATTGCTACGTGGAGAAAGCAGTACTTCATAGTGGACAAAGCTAAGAAATTGTAGTGAGCACACAGTGAGCTGTGGATAGTAAGGAAACTCTCATAAAGGAGAAGGTGGCCATCCAGTAACAAAGGGATATTACAATTAAGCTTTTAAAGATAATGAAAGAAAATTCAACACAGTGCATATTTGGCACAACTTTAAGAGTTGTAGTAATTTAGACAAGAAAGACCGGATGATGCCTGTAGAAACAATTATTTCAACTGTTTGAACAGGGCAAGTAAATCAAAGAATTCTTAGGTTCCTAAATAAATGATTAATAATTACCTTAATATTCATCAATTCCAAGGAATAATTTAGCCTATGATCGTTAAATGATGTCAGACGTAGATTTGGAAAGTAGAGGTCTGGAAAGCCTGTACATGGTGAAGTAGCCAAATTTTTATTTTATTTTAAATGCTAATCCAATGTAGCACTGTTTTTTTGCTATTTTTCTCCCTAATTGTAGCAAATTAGTATTTTTCAAAGACAATCCCTAATAATATTCTACTTTATAAATTCTTTCTATAATGTGGCTTTGACACTTATCCCAGGAAGAGAAGATTCTAGTGTTTCTTCCCCTTGGTAGTAGATTATCTTGTAGCATGGCCTCTAAAGCTACATCTTCAAAGGTGATACGGTTTCTGGCTTGTTCTGCAATCCAACAACTTTGTAATGATGAAGCCCACACAGAAGTCCATGTAGGTACTGGCTTGGAGAAAGACCAAGGTCCCAGTCTTCAGCGTCTACCTGAGGGCCAGCTCCAATTTGTCAGCCACATGAATGAGCTCTTTTAGGAATGGATTCTCCAGCCTCATCTGAGCCACCCTCTTACCCTAAATGGAACAAAAATAAACTGATCTATCAAAAATTGCCATAGTTGCAAATTCGTGAGTAAACAAACGACTGCTATTACTTTGAGTCACTAAGTTTGGGGATGTATGGTTATGTAGCAATATGTAATTGGATTGCTAAGCATTGTGGTAAAATGAGTTGACAATATTTCTAAGAAAAAAGTAAATATATAGAATACAAATTAGGCAGTGCTAGTAAAAACAGACTTTAAAAAAATCTATCTTATAAACATTTAAAAAGAGAAATATCAAATAAGACTACCTAACCAATAACATAATAAGTAAGAATCTTTTCTTACTCATTAAAAATAGCTCATTTACGAAAAAGGCTCAAATCACTATCATTTGAGTTTGCTGTTAAAGTTATGTCTGAAAATATGGTCTTCCTTTAGCATAGAAGTCCTCAGATATTGCACATTCATACAAGTTATTTTCATGTGAAATTTTTTTTTCTTTTTTTTAAGATAGAGTCTCACTTTGTCATCCTTGGTAGAGCCTGGTGGTGTCATAGCTCACAGCAACCTCCAACTCTTAGGCTAGAGCGATTATCTTGCCTCAGCGTCCTGAGTAGCTGGGACTACAGGCACCTGCCACACACCTGGCTATTATTAGAGATGGGGGTCTCACTCTTGGTCAGGCTGGTTTGGAACCTGTGAGCTAAAGGCAATCCGCCTACCTCAGCCTCCCAGAGTGCCAGGACTGCAGGCGTGAGGCACCGTGCCTGGCTATTTTATGTGAAAATTAAAGCTCTACACATTAAGGTTTGGCTTTCATCAAAATTCTATTCACAGGTAAAATCTTGGCATTAAATTTATTTAAAATGAAAGGAAATATAAATGAAATCTAACAATAACTAATTTTCTCTTTTACTTTTCCATTGAAATTACTACTTATAAAGACTAAAAATAATATAAGTTTCACAGTCATTAAAACCTAGAAACATTGTAAAGAACTTCCAAGACAGGAATTTTCACTAACCAATGAATGCCCTTACCAAAATACTTTGGGAATCTTTGCTCAAAACAGGAAGGAAACCACACATAATTTCCTTTTGGGACCAGGTATATTTTGCTCTATCATTCTAATAATACTCCTTTGTGCATCTATTTCAGGACTCCAGTTTCCAGATGGGCAACTTGGCTAGGATCAAAACAAAGAAAGTGGCAGTTAACACCTAGGCATATGTCATCAAAAGTGGGAATGGACTTTGAAGAACTATGAAAATGGTTACAGTTGTTCATGTACTTTATCTGATGGGGGAAGAATGCCCTGCTAACTGCTTCAAATTACATAAGAATGAAGTTTAGTCCCAACAATAGGAACAAGGGGAATCAATTTACTCAATAGCTCTACATGAAATAAAGAATAGAATACTATAAATAAAATCTTGGTTGAGACCTAAATATGTTGCTAAAAAGCTTCTGCATACCTAAGGACACAAGAATTAAAGCAAATAGACAACCTTCAGAATGGGAAAAGATGTTTGCATAGTACAAATCTGACAAAGGGTTGATAACCAGAATCTACAGAGAAATCAAAATAGTCAACAAAAAAGAGGAAACAATCCCATTTATCACTGGGCAAGAGATATGAACAGAATGTTCTCTGATGAAGACAGACAAATGGCCAAGAAACCCATGAAAAAACATCACCCCTAACTATCAGAGAAATGCAAATCAAAACCACCTAACCCCAGTGAGAATAGCCCACGTCACAAAGTCCCAAAGCTGCAGATGCCTGGTGAGGGTATGGAGAAAAGGGATGTTTTTATACTATTGGTTGGACTGCAAACTAATGGAAAGAAGTAAGGAGAATCTTCAAAAAACTCAAAATAGGCCTTCTATTTCATCCTTTAATCCCATTACTAGGTATCTACCAAAAAGAAAAAAATTGTTCGACCATAAGGACATATGCCCTAGAATGTTTATGTGAGCTCAATGCATAGTCCCCAAGATGCAGAATCAACCCAAGTGCCCATCAACACATGAATGAATTATTAAACTGTAGTATATGTACACCATGGTATACTATTCAGCCATAAAAAGAGGGAGACTTTGCTTCTTTTGTGTTTACCTGGATGGAGTTGGAGAACATTCTACTTAGTAAAGTATCACAAAAAATGGAAAAGCAAGTATCCAATGTCCTCAATTCTAACATGAAACCAGTAGATGAAAAAATACAAGTCCACACAAGAGAAAAACTCAATTAAACTCAAGTTGGGGGGAATGAGGAGAAAAGAGGGGGAGAAGGGAAGAAGGGAAGAGGGAGGGGGATTGCTGCAACTTGAACTTTACCCAATAAATGCAAACATAATCTAATTGTATTCTTGTATTAGTCTGAAACAATAATAATAACCACAAAAGAGAAAAAAAAAAAAGACCTAAATATGTTAACGAGCTAGCCACCTTAAGATTTCCGAAAAAGAATTTTTATAATTAGGTAAACATTGAGGAGAAAAATTAACATCCATGGACTTTGTCTACAGGCAAAGCCAAGACTAGGACAAACTTTTCTCATCGTAAGGTAAAGAAATGGAATAATCCTGGATGAGAAATTTAGAGACTTTGAAAATGAAAAATAATTTTTAAGAATTATACATTTTATAAAATAATAATCAGCATACAAATAAAAGGAGGAATTCTGAATCACACAGAAATAGAGATGGGAAATGTAAGAGATGGGATGAGGAGATCAATTGCAACAGAAGAAATTATGATAACTAGTAAAAGATATAAATATTTCTGAGGCAAAGCAAACCTCTTGTCACAAACCAGGGCGGTGATGGGAAGCAAGCCAGAGTGGACCCTGCCGTCTCACAGCCTGCTCTCCACAACCTCACCTTGCAGATCAAATTTTCTCGGAAAACAGAGAAAGTGTTCTTTCAACCATGAGTTAGAAGTGAGAAGAGTCATAAAAGTCAGAGAATGGCAATCCCTCCTGTGTATAATAGTTTACTGGAGATGTGAAACCAATGTAATAGGAGCCCAAACAAAATATTATAGAATAAAACTCTCCTAACCTGAAGAAATACCTGATTAAAAAAATAAGAATTATTTTGAAAAAGTCTAACTTTCAGCCATAAACTTGAAATTACTATAAAAGGGTTTTTAAAAGTTCAAAAAAGGATGTTCCATTAAAAAAAGCAACCCATGGAAGAAAAAGTATCCAATGTACTCAGCCCTACTATGAAACTAATTTACAGCTTTCATAGGAAAGCTATAACCCAATTTTAGCCCAAGAATATGGGGAAAAGGGAGAGGGAGGGTAGGGGGAAGGGGGAGGGAGGGCGATTGGCGGGATCACGCCTATGGTTCATCCTATAAGGGTACATGTAAATCTCTCTAAATGTAGAATATAAATGTCTTAACACAATAACTAAGAAAAAGACATGAAGGCTATGTTAACCAGTTGGACGAAAGTATTTCAAATTGTATGCAGAAACTGTACACAGTACCCCATGATGTATTAATGTACACTGCTATGATTTAATAAAAAATAAAAATAAAAATAAAGTGAAGGTGTGAATAATGCAGCACTATTTATCTCATAAAGGTGGTGGGGAGGTAGTAATACATACACATATATACATTACATACACACATACATATATCATGCACACACACTTGATTTTATCGAAAGGGTAGCTAATAACCTGTTCTTCTTAATGTCTACTGATTGTGAGAGAGAAAGAGTAACAAGAGAGGAAAGAAGCTAGAGTTCTTTGAATAGAATTTCTTTTATTGATATTACCTTGACACCATTCAATACTCTCTATAATTACAAAAATTAAATAAAGTTTTAAAATACTGAAAAATAAAGAGGAAATTAAACTAATGAACCTGATGGTATAATCATTTGGTTGCATAACCACAGAGGTATGACGTCAAAACTCACACGTGTGTTTGTACATCCCTAGCAGATAAAAGCAAAGGACAGACCCAATCAGAAACAAATTTGTTTTTTATTTGAATAGGCACATTATTAAGGTGGTCTTGTCATTGTTATTCTGAGATTTTTGTGTATGTTTTGGGAGAAATCAAGTGAATAATTGTATTGAGACTTAAATTTCTGACATAAAAGGAAGGAGATAAATGACATTGTTAGTAAGATTGATGAGATGGAGGAGAAACCGTCTGGTCCTAATTTGAATTTGGATAGAAAGTGTCAGAATAAACTCAAGATGATTTTCTTTTTTTTAATTCCTTGATTTTATCTTTTGTTCTCCTATTTTAATAGCTTTGTGGAGGTATACAAAGTAATTTGCCAGAAACATTAAATATAAGGAGACAAAAGACAGAAGAATCATTTATTTCTTTATCTATTTATTTTTTGAGACAGAGTCTCACTCTTTCATCCATAGAGAGCTGTGGCATCACAACTCACAGCAACTGCAAACTCTTGGGCTCAAATGATTCTCTTGCTTCAGCCTCCTAAGTAGCTGAAACTATAGGCACCCACTACAATGCCCGGCTAGTTTTTAGCGATGGGATCTCGCTCTTTCTCAGGATCATCTTGAACTTCTAGGCTCAAGCAATCCATCTGCCTCAGCCTCCCAGAGTGATAAAATTATAGGCATGAGCCACCACGCCCAGCCTAAAAGTATTATTTAAACATGATATTAATGTGTACTTAAAAAATTCAAAAGAAGGAACCATGATAACAAGAAAATTTCACATGGTGACTTAATTGTATCTTATTCTAAAATAAGTACATTTCTTTAATTTTGATTAGGTCAGCCATGTACATACTAGTCAAAAAATGTAAACAACATACACTTAAAAGATAGATACTAAAAAGTAAATCTCCTTCCCACTCTGTCCTATAATTTGCTGTCCCCTACCACAGAGGCAACCATGGCTATTAAGCTCTTATTGGGTTTTCAATATACATATTCTTGTCAAATACAGCAAAGAGAGACAGAGGGAGAGAGAGAGAAAGACCTCCCATATTTCATAGCACATTAAGCACTTACTTTTGTATCTTGCTTTTATTTTTTAATCAATCTTGGAAACAGATCAGTAGAAGTCAAGTTGGTTCATATTTAACATGTGTACAATATTCTATTTAACCAATCCCCACTGATAGCTGTGAGGTTTTTTAAATTTAGCTAAAGTACTTGAGCAATACAATTCCTATTAGATAATGTTAAATTGTCTTTCAACAAACTCTACCAATTTACACTTCTGATAATAACCCATAGAAGTATTTATTTAACTATAATCTCAATGGCTGAGGGTACTGTATAACTTTTCCTATTTGATTAGAGAAGAATAACATCTTATTGAAGAAACTGTTGTCTCCTTTTATAATTAAACTAGTCATCTTTTCTTACTTCATAAGCTATTTCTATTTTCTTTTATTAAATCATAGCTGTGTACATTAATGCAATTATGGCATTCAATGTGCTGGTTTTATGTACAATTTGAAATATTTTCATCAAACTAGTTAACGTAGACTTCATGGCATTTTCTTAGTTATTGTGTTAAGATATTGTATTCTACACTTAGTGGATTTACTCTGAATCATTTGTTTCCTTTCTCATTTGTTGATTGAGATGTTGTTTTTCTTATTGAATTCTGGGTGACTTTTATATGTTAGATAAGTTGGTTTTTTGTGTGTTGCAAACATTTCTCTTAGTCTGTGATTTGTCTTTGAAATTTCTCTTATTCAATAGATAGCAACAGATATAGACACAGTCAAATTAATCATTCTTGATTTGATGTGTCACTCAATCTCTCTACTCCTTTTGTAGCAAAATTTCCTCAAAAAATTTGATTACATTCATTCTCTTTACTTTAGCCCTAGTTTACTTTGCTAGCCTCTATGAAAATGACAATGATATTTACTGAAATTTTATTTATAATACCTGAATTTTTGAAAGGAAATAACTGTGATAATAAAGGGAAAGAAACTGAATACTTAAAGTACGACAGAAAATACACACTTATGAAAAATAAGTTGGAGATAATATTTAACAGTATGGAGATGACCTATTTTCACTTGCAGTTTATAAATTTACATATGCCACTTGTTCTGAATTTTGTAAAAGTAAAAAACAAACCAAAAAAAAAACACATTGAAACATATGGATTGGAAAAATTATAGAACATATATGTACTAAGGCTATATCATAAAATCTGAAGTTTTTTTGTTGGGATTGTACATGATTTGACGTTTCCTTGTTTTTAATTTTATAAGATAGCTACTTTTTCTTAATTTTGGAAATATAAAAGATTTTAAAATTTCTAAAAAATAAGTAAAAGTAGTCATCTTGAAGATCAAGAGACAGAATAAAAAATGAAAGCAACAATATGGAAATCATAAAGATAAAATATGAATAAATGAATATAAAAGCAGATGAATAATACAATCACTTATTAAGTTCAGGAGCTACTTCCTGGAAATGCTGAACAAGATATGGGAATACAATCAAGTATAACTATGAAAAAAAACCACTGAGAAGAGAAAAGGCCAGACATCGTTTTAAGTTACAACAGTACCTGGAACACAAGGCCACCAATACACATTTGGTGATTGGGTTGGATGAAAAATAAAGACAATATATGCTTGTACATTCGACTATATTAATGAGTACATTTTTAAAGATAAATATAAATTGCTGAGTTTGACTCTCAATATAATTTAAAAAATAGAAGAAAACAAAAATAAAATGAGTTTTTAAAACATTTTCCAAATTACTTCCAAAATCTTCTTAGTCCAGATGTTTGAATAAATTATTTCTTTCATAATTCCAAGGAACAAATAATGTTCATGACAAAAGTTATGTCATATTTGGTCCTTAGGAAAGCTTAGAAATCTTTCTAATTCATTTAATTAAATTAGCCATAACCATAACACTAAAAACCAATGGATAGAGTACCATGTCACAGCTGTATGAGGGCGTAGCTCCTTTTCTATTCCATTTAGGGTAAGAATGCCTTCTGTCTACCCACCACCTTGTCATTAACTCCCCACCCAATGCTGGTTCATCAGTTGGAGTCTCAGTAGGAAACAGATGGAACACTCAGCTAGGAACTTTGCAGGGTCTAAGGAAGAGACTGTTTATTGAAATGTGGTAGTCTTAAGGGAAATCACATGTGATTTTGAGGAACATGGGAATGAGCAGTATATTGAAACTTATGGCTTATAGACCTGGTGGGACTAATAAGGAAATGGTTTCAGAGCTCTTTTCAGGCCCAGGGCTAAAAAGGGGAGCCTCCTGATGGAAACTGTAATTATAGAGAAACTTAGGCACCCTCAGAGCCAACCATGGCAAAGCCAAGAGGAAATGAGGAAGGAAAACTGTATGCTGAATTCTTTCCCCTGGCTGTCAAGTTAACTCCGTGTTTTCCTTGGTCAACTCCAATAAGATGGCTGAGCCCAAGTTATAAGTTGGTAGAGTCAGTCTCTCAGGGAATAGAGCTGGGCAGAGAAGCACCAAGAATCAATAGGGACAGAGTTAGTCTCAAAAGAGAATAATTACACACATCCCTCACCACTTCTACTACCACTTTCCCCAAGAACTGCGTTGAGGAGTGCATGTCTAGGACCCTACCATGGTAGGTCTAAATCATAGATCATGCCCTATACACCCTTTTTCCTTTGGAATATTCTCAGAAATAATCTCCTAACCTGTTGCCTTCCACCTCTGCCCCCCACTGCACAGTCATGTGTACCCCGGAAATTCTCATTCCCTGAAACTATGCCCCCTCTAGAATGCTGATCTCAAGCATTCTGCCCTTTGACTTGTCTTCATAATCTAGTATCTCACCTGAAGATGCACCCACACAACTGTCCCAACTAATGAAGTTCTCTAACAAACACGCACCGTGCACATGGGGACTTATGATACATCACACCTTCCTGTTCATCCTTTTCCTTTTCCAGGTTAGGTTCTATGACCCCAGATTTTTAATTCTTTTCTTAAAATACCTTCAATTATCTGACTTCTTGCTCCTTTTTGGGAGCTTATTGTCAAGAACTGTGAAGTGTCTGTTTTTACTCTCCTCGTAAGTTAACAAGTTAGCCTGCGACAATTTCCTGGATGCTGGCATAAGACAGGCCTCCTAAATCAGAGAAAAAGAGCAGATTCATTACTCATAACAACAGTAGTAGCCAGAGTATTAAATTTTTTCCTCTGGCTGCCCCAGCTCCAGTTCCCACCTGGTGACATGGAGAGGATTAGATGCCACCTGCACCCTCACTGGGCTGTATTCCGGAAGGATTCTAATCTCAGGGAACCTGAATCTTGCATAAGGTGCATCCACCATATCTATTATAATAAAGATATCATCTTGGTTAAGCTAGGCAGTAAGAACAGATGTGACAGCCTTTTATTATGGAGGGAGATGTTTCTATTTCCCAAGTCTTCTCTGTGCACAAACATCTTTTTTTTTTTTT